>NC_056628.2:13645504-13923004 GCF_002870075.4 Lactuca sativa | reverse complement strand
AAAAAATGGAGAAATCAAGTTAATTGTAAGCTTGCCACCTAATTATTGTTTAATGATAATCTAGGCTAGGATTTCTTAAACCATCGTGTAATAACCACAATCAATCCCTCCCCTCTCTTCTTATTGCTCCCGACCGAAGTCACCACCCCTCACCATCTTCATTTTTACTTTTAAATACTCTAAAAAATCCTCTCAAGAACTCCCCTTTCCTCCTCACTTTGTGTGTTTGGACATCATTTCGAGTAGAAAAAATAAATTTTAAGGTTGTCTTTGATTATTGAACTAATATGCGATGTTAGTGTTAATGAAGAGTTTGAAGGTTACAATTTCCGACACTAAAGATGAAATTGAAAAAATGGTATGCCTAAATCATTATAGGGTCATATGATTTTTGGTTCAATCTCATTGCAAAACCGATCCTATTGCGATCCAGATTATTTTTGGCCTTTATAATCATAATATGTCACGATTTCACAAACAAAATTATGATTTTAACAATAATGTTTTGAACAACATTCTTATAAGGAAATATATATTTCAAAGTGCTATGTGTGGTTGTGAGATTGAATATTGGAAAGGAGACATCTTTTGAAGAGTTTGGTATTTGATCAAATATATGTGTGGTTGATAGATTTAATTCCAAAAAGAATGAACTTTTTAATTCATTTTTCATTTCCATTTGACCAAAACAGCACCTGATATCTTTACAAATATACCAAAATTAAATATTCTGAAAATAGGAGGAGCAAAATGGTAATAATCTAAAAGACGAGGGTATGCGGACCAATGGAGAGCCGACGGAAGAGAGAGAATATCTATATAAAAGACATTTCTCCGAATACCATAAGCTTCCTCCGATTTTTCAGAAAAAAAGTAGACTCTAATAATCAGAGGTGAGGATCTTCGAGGTAATTTGCCCCCCTTTTCTCCTTCTCTCTCAAAATTATCTGTTAAAATTTTCAATTTTCAATGGATTCCTGTATATATAGCTATCATGTATTCAATCGTGTTGTTTGCGAGTTTTAATTTGAATTAGGGTTTGTGTTTGCGGAAAGTTTAGGATTTCCTGGTGGCGGTAAAGGATGGCTTCGAAGCGGATCTTGAAAGAACTCAAGGATCTTCAGAAAGATCCTCCTACCTCTTGCAGCGCAGGTATCGTATTATCATCGATCTGTTCAGATCATATTTCCGTGTTTTCCCCGACTCTTAATTTTGATCCACCACGTTCTACGTTTAAATTCTAAACCAAAGCTGCGATTCAACTGCGATATCGCTAATCGTTCGTGAAATAATCACTACAATTCCTAGGTTTTTCGTTTTGTGTGTCCAATTTCCTAGAAAGATGATTCGATCTCTAGGTAAACCTGCTACATGACGGATTCTGTAGTCATACGAGATCCATGATGTATTGACATGTTAATCGGAAATGAAATAGACTGGACTATTAGTATTAGGTGTTTAAGTTTCTACATCAGATCCTTGTTGCTTCTTGTGGCTCACCTCCATGGAAAAGTGTCCCAATTGTAACCTTTTGAAATTGGTAGAATCTGCAGACTTTATGAACATCTGTTGGTGGTGATTGTAAGCCAATATGAAGGTGATTGATATTCTTGATTTGTTTATCTAATTTTTAGGCCCAGTGGCAGAAGATATGTTTCACTGGCAAGCTACAATTATGGGTCCTCCTGATAGTCCTTATGCTGGTGGAGTGTTTCTAGTTACCATTCATTTCCCTCCAGATTATCCATTTAAGCCACCAAAGGTATATACATATAATAAATAACTCATTTGAAAATTGAAGAATGATCTGTTTGTTAAATGAAATATTACCCTTTTGCCTCTTTTCCAGGTAGCTTTCAGGACAAAGGTTTTCCATCCCAATATCAACAGCAATGGCAGCATTTGCCTTGATATCTTGAAGGAACAATGGAGCCCTGCTCTTACCATTTCCAAGGTTTTAACTTTTTTCAACATTCTATTACTCCAGAATGAAATGGGAAACGTGAAATGACGATTTTGCCCTTTGTGTGTGTGTGTGTGTAGGTATTGTTGTCGATTTGCTCTCTGTTGACCGACCCGAACCCAGATGACCCTTTGGTCCCTGAGATTGCACACATGTACAAGACGGATAGGAACAAGTATGAGACAACTGCAAGGAGCTGGACCCAAAAGTATGCCATGGGTTAGATGATGATGATGATGATGATGCTGCTGCTGATGTGTTTGTGTTTGTTACTGGTAAGGAAGGGCACCTTTTTATCTTTTTCCTTTTGTGGGTTTTTGCTTATTTTTAATTTCAAGAAAAAAAATGTGTGGAATTTTAATATGCGTCTATTGTAAGATAGACTTTAAAAAAAAAGGGAAAAGGTGAACTCCTTCAGACGCTCTTCCTGTTGCTTTTAATTTTGTATGGAAAAATATTTGCCTTTCCAAACTATATCTAACTCTTCTTCTTTAACCCTTTGCTTTTTATTTCAAGATTTTCAAGTTTGTTGCTGCTTTTATTTCACAGTTGTGATTGGCTATATAGTATAAAAAATCCCAGTTGTTCAAAGTGTAATAATGTCTTGATAAGGAAAAAAAATTAAAATACAAATTACAAGTATGATTCTATAATAAAAGTACATTGCCATTTCTTGTATTTATCTTAACAAAATCCACAGTTTAGAAAAGTTAGCCTGGATTGATAACAAATAGGACGGATTTTATCAGAATTAAGAACGCAATATCAAAGAACAGTGAATCAGTAGCAACTTTTTTTTTTTGCATTGAATCTTGACGTTCCTTTGAGAAATTGTCTTTTTGTTATGATTTTTTGGTTACTGTTTTTGTGAAAATGGTATAATATTTGTCTCCGTCAGTGTTTTGTGAATTTGTGAATTTGTCCTTTTGCTTTGAGAATTCGTCACCTACTCCTTTGCCTCCACCACTAATACTATCCTTCCTTTTACAACCGACTCTCATCTTGTCCTTCTTCCTTCACTTCTTTTAACGATGACCACCACCTAGATTTAGGGCTTTATTTGATTTTTCATCTTATTTATAGAAAAGAGAAAATAATCAAGATTTTGTATTGATTAAAGTTTAAAATGGTTGATAAAATTAAAACATAAGAAAAAGGCAAAATAATCATATTTTACCATTGATTAAGAGGGGGTCTAATGGTGTTGAACAAAATAACCAGCGTCATAAATTTTGAAACCATGAGGACCTTTTGTGTCGATTTTTTAAAACTTGTATTGTACATGAAGACAACAATGCCAACAGCATGGACCAAAATTGTAGATCAATCAATTTTTATGAGTTGAGGACAAAAACAACAACAAAATACAAAGTTGGACTAAAGTTGTAATTTGAACTAGACCATTTGGCAACCTACTCCATTTTGTTATTATAAGTTAGATTATTTTCTCACAAGTTTAAAGGTCTTCATAGGTTCTAGATCATTATTAGAATTTAGAACAATTCATTAAATGAGCATCTTTTCCAAGTTTAAAGGTCTAGTGTATTAGCGAGATCATTTTTTGATACGTAAAAAGACTTTTCGGACAATCCGTGTGATTAGAATAGAGACTAGAAAGGTACGTCTATGACATGCAATTGTTTCCCATGCACAATGTAATGCAGTTTACCAAGTTCATCTATTTTTGGTATATATAATTTGTAGAGTTTCCAAAAGTTGAATCAAACTAGCATATAAATCATTATTTGAAAATTATGTTCTTAGAAAATTCACTAATGGACCTATAGGTAACAATATACTATTCATCCATATTCTCCTCCTTGGACCGATTCTACTTTTTCCTCATTCTTTTACCCTTATTTCCATTCTAAACATGAGAGATATAGTATAGTGATTAGTGGATATACTTTATATTGTGCTTATGCCCATCGTCATCGTGTTCTCAAAATACATACCAATCAACACTAGAGTCTAGAGCCTATGTCAACACTGTTGTTGTTGTAGTTGGTCCAAAGCCATTACATAGGCATCTCTCTTGGACGACCAAACTTACTTTTCTACTTCTTCATGTTAACCATTAACGTTTTTTATATTTCGTTTACATATAAAAATTTATAAGCAGGGTCGGTCCTGACTTATCTTAGGTCCTGTGCAAACACGAAAAAATGTCTCTTAAAAATAACTTTAAAAAATAAAATAAAATATTATATAAATATATTTAAAGGCCTCTTAGTTAAAAAAATAAAATAAAAATAGTATATAAAATGTTATATAAGTATATGTATAAGGGCCGAAATAGGAGTTGGCCCTTCCATTGCATCAGGTAACCATACATGAAGGGGAAATTGTGCAGATTTCGCAATCGCACCGGCAAATAATAGAATAGCATACAAAGTAACAAATAAAAAATTGACCTCATTATTAGAAATCAAGTTATTGAAGATTTGGAATAAATCACGAAATTCGAAACTCCCCGTTATCCAATAAAACCCTAAAATGCCTAATAATAAACCAAAATCGCCAACACGATTAGTTACAAACGCCTTTTGACAAGCCTTTGCTGCAACAGGTCGTGTGAACCAAAATCCTATTAATAGATACGAACATATTCCAACTAATTCCCAAAAAATATAAATTTGTATCAAATTTGAACTAGTAACTAATCCCAACATGGAAGTACTGAAAAAACTCATATAAGCAAAAAATCTCAAATATCCGTGGTCATGAGACATATAATTATCACTATAAATAAGAACCATAATTCCAACAGTAGTGATTAATATTAACATAATAGAAGTAAGCGCAACAAATTAAAATCCAAAGGAAAGGCTTTAGAGGAATCGAAAGTAATACATGTGCCACACAAATGTTCCTGCTTATATATATTATCATATAAAGCAATCAAATAATTAAAAAAGCCATCAAGAAGAATCGAACCAAGGTTTATAGTTTATAAGTGGCACGCCTTAAAAAAGCCCTGAACAAATTTTTGGTTAATTATGGCTGTAATATTATATATAAGATAACGTTATTAGGTTAATAGGATGATTTTCGGGGTCCTGTACGATTGAACACTTTGAAGTTTGAACTCCCTAGAGCCGGCCTGTTTATAAGAGCATAGAGATTATTCGTGGGTTGTTATGTTTTTTGTTTGAGGCTATTTACATCATTTGGTATTCAAAGCCCAACTAGATCCAGTTTATGTAAGCAATCACTAGCATTAATAATACTAGATAAGACGTCCCATTTCATATTACTCAATCATGTTAGATCTTTTCTCTTTACCAAGCAAAGAACTGTACTTTAATGAATCAGCAAGCTACTAGCGATTAGGTGTGTTTCCTTTAAAATAATAAAGAAGAAATTTTTGAACAAACAGTCATCTGATTAAAGAATCATCAAGCAAAAAACGCTTATTCACGTATTAGAATGGTTACATGAGTTATATGAAAATTGGATTTGGATCGATTGAATAGGAGAAACCCAAGAGTGCTTTGTGTTCTAGTGTTTGCTCGAATGAAACAGAGAGATAACTAAATCTGTTACAAAAGAAGCATTAATGGCTGAAAGTGAAATGACTGAAGGTCTTAACGGGAGAGGAGAGACAAAACAATGTTAAAAAGACTTGGATCAAGAAACAAATTATTTATTTTTGCTGCAAAACGTTCTATCATATTGGCACGAGGGAGGATGCTTAATATTCATATATTCATATAAATATAAGTATATTCATATATAAATCTACCACCTCCCCTCCGCCACCGACCACTACCACCACCGCAACAAATCACCATTGCCACCTTCGCCACCTCCGCTATATTTATGAATAATCACTTCATTTATACTTATTCATATATGAATATACGTATTCATATATGAATATAGTAATTCGTATATATTTATATATGAATATACATATCCATATACATATTCATATATAAATATGATCCGTTCAGTCGGCCCGATACGTTTGAGCGCTTAAACGTATATTCAAAATGAATGGCTTAGATTCATTCCCTCGTTCTCAACATTTTTTTCTCAGTTTAACCCTCTTTTCTCTCTCTCTCTCTCTCTCTCTCTCTCTCTCTCTAAGAAAAAATATTTTGGTAGGAAGGTAAGAAATTTTTTATACACATATTTTTTTTAGCAAACAAACGAAATGAATCATTAGATGATTAAAAAATAAGATGTTTTATAAGAAAAAATTCCCAAAAAACACCTTCATGATTCATTTTTAAATAAATCAAGAAAAATTTCAATTTATTACAATTTTAGTGAATATCAACAAAATCATCGTAAAAATGAATCATTGAAATGTTTTTTTAATTTTCTTTAGAATCATATAATTTTTGATTAATTTAGTGATTCGTTTGTTTTATTCGCTAAAAAAAAGCCGAAAATTTGGGTACTTTGAAGGTATTACAACCTTGATATATATATATATATATATATATATATATATATATATATATATATATATATATATATATATATATATATATATATATATATATATATATATATATATCAAGGTTGTAAAAAACGTTCGACATTAGCTAGTCGGTGGATTGGGGTCAAGGGATTAATCGGCTAGGCGGAGATTAATCGGAGGATTAATCGGGGACCAATAATTGCTAATTTGTTGAATTTTAAAATATTAAATACGACTAATATCATATCAAAGTTCGTAAATATCACTAATATGATAACATAATAGGTTAATATGATTAATACAATACTAATCATGCCTCAAATAGTTTCCATTGAGATAAAACTTCTTCAATATGTTAAAATTTCGTCATTTTATAATGTTTCATTCATTATGTATGTAGGGATTAATCGCTAGGTGTCCTCTAATCGGTCGAGTAGAGCCTAGGGATTAATCGGGACCTAATCGGGATTTTTTACAATAGTGATATATATATATATATATATATATATATATATATATATATATATATATATACATATATATATATATATAGAGAGAGAGAGAGAGAGTTAGGTTCAAATGTTTTTACTATATATATATATATATATATATATATATATATATATATATATATATATATATATATAAAATAAAGATATATACAAAATATAATACCTTCAAAGTATATATATATATATATATATATATATATATATATATATATATATATATATATATATATATATATATATATATATATATATATATATATATATATATTGGGAGTGCTTCAAATGAGAACCCAAAAAGGTTAAGAACCTAAGGACCATTTTTTTTAAAAATGTTTTCATTAAGGGCATTTTGGACTTATCAAATATTAAAATTATATTAAACAAACTTTACATTCCCTAATTACAACTAATTGCCACTTGTTGTTGGACAGCTGCCATACCACCGTCGACCGTCGTCGGACAACTGCTGGACTAATACTAATTTAATGACATTTTCTGGTCATATTCACATCTTAATAAAACAAATATTTAGTTCTCATTTCTTTTGTAATTCTTTTTAATACATACCATTTTATTTTTGCAACCAACTATACAAAATTTTAATGAAAAAATAGATTTATGTCTTGATAAACTCAATCTTCTATTTTTTCTAAATTGTAGATTTCTTTAAAAAAATATATCGTGTATAAGACATATTCACAATTTAAAATATCATATTCACAGTTTAATAGACATATTAATTCTTTAATACACAATTAAAAATTTTAATGCATATATTTATTCATATTTTAACATAAAATTTATACATAATATACAACTAAATACAATCAATTTTCAGTTTAATATATAAAATTCAGAACATAGCATAATACAATCATTTATACAATAATTTACATATTTAAATTTAAACTCAAACTCTACCACCACCACCAACTACCGAACGTCACCACCATCCACCTGTGCCACCGTCATCCTCCTCCTTCTAAATCTGATATGTATATAAAATCATTGATTGATAGCTTAATAACTATATTTACAATTTAATATACCAATTAAATTACTTATTCAGAGTTAAATGCAAAACAATTATAAAAACTAATACATTCTTACATATTTATACAACACAAAAATAAATATGTTCACATGAAAATTAATACAAACATTCATACATAGATCATTCATATTTTAACAAAAATTTATTAAAAAATGACATCTTAATACAATGAATTTACAGTTTAGTACACAAAATCTACAGCTTAATATATAAAATTCACAGTTTAATGCAAAAAATTATACATTTACAACCATATTCTTAACTTAAAACTTACACATATACCTTCAGATTTATATACTAGTCTTCTTTCATAGTTTATTTAAGCAAATATTTACAATTTAAGTTTTACGTATTCTATTCAAAATTAGATAAAATCATATATGTATATAGTGTTTCTTCAATCTTATATTTCAGAAGCAAATAAAAAATTTATATACAAAATCACAGTTTAATATCAGTCAATTCACATATTAATACTATTAATTCACAACTTAATACAATTAATTCATAGGTTAATATAGTCAACTCATAATTTAAACAGAAAATTCACAGTTTAATGCAGTCGATTCACTGTTTAAAACACAAAATAACAACTTAATACAAGAAAATTCACAACTTAATGCAGTCGATCCATAGTTTAAACCACAAAATAAACAACTTAATATAGAAAATTCACTGTTTAATATAAAAAAGTATGCATTCAAAAGCATATTATCAATTTAAAATTTTTAATACAGTCAATTCACAATTTAATACAGTTAATTCATAGTTAAATAAACAAAACCCACAACTTAATATAGTTAATTTACAGTTTAAACAAAAAAAGTCACGGCTTAATGCATTCAATTCACAATTTTAAACACAAATATCACAACTAAATACACAAACTTCATAGTTTAATACACAAAAAGTATGCATTCACAACTAAATTCATAGCTTAATAACTTACCAAATTTCATTGAGGCATTTCATCAAACACCTTGTGTGCATCTTTTTTTTTTCTTTAGAACTTCCTTTTGTAAATACCATCAATGTAAACACCATACACATACTAGATCTAACCTGAAAATGAACAAACACATTAGATCTGATGTCAATTTGATGGTGTTTTGACAAGAGATAAAAGAGACAGAGACATAAACGAGTTAGAGATAAGAAGGAGGCGACACATAATAGATCTGGAACAAATCAGACAATCATTTCGCCGATGATGGAACAAATCAGAGAAAAAAAATAAGTTCAAAAGTTCCGGAATAGAACGAGTTTGAGATTAGCACCTGTAGGCTGAGATGATTACTGTGATTTGTGATTTTTGATGCTCCGACAATGACACCAACGGTGGGGGAACAGATTCGTTGTAGATCCTGTGATGGAATGATGAAATAGAAAGAAAAACCTTTGTATAATAACACTAAATTCTCATATCCACATCATATCTAACTTGATCTGATGTAACTGAAGATAAAGGCGGTCTCCAGTGGTTGTTTGAATAAATAAGTAGATCTGGAGGCGACAAAGAGCTTCATACTCTGTCAGATTGGTTATTCCGGCGAAGCGGATCGAAGAGTTTTCTAGTGTTTCATCAGATTTAAAACGTTGGAGATCTGGAGAAAAAACATATTCAGACTTCGAAATATAGTATAGTGTTTTCTAGGTGTTCCAACAAAGCAAAGCGGCTAATGGAAGGCGACAGTCGGTGTTGGTGAGATAGATGACGGTGGAAGGAGGTGGCGCTCGGTGGTGATGGTAGATCTGATGTCGAGGGTTCTAAATCTGAAGGTGAATGCTCCAGATCTGAAGATTGTTGTATGTCGGCGACGACGATGGTGTTGACAGTGGTGCCGACGATGGTGGTGGTGGTCGGCAGCGGTAGGAGGTAAGAGAGAGAGAGAGAGAGAGAGAGAGAGAGAGAGAGAGAAAGAGAAGTTGTCTTGTGAGATAAGATTGATCAAATATGTCTGATGATTTAATTTATAAACATACATTTGACAAAAATACCCTTTTAAACTTAATAAACATATATTTGAGACATCGTATTATTTATAAGGTAAAAAGAGTGGTTCTTAAGGTTCTTAACTTTTTATGGATCTCATTTGATATATATATATATATATATATATATATATATATATATATATATATATGTGTGTGTGTGTGTGTGTGTGTGTATATATATATATATATATATATATATATATATATATATATAATACCTTCAAAATACTTGGGATAATGTCACTGTAGCACATGAAACTTTTTACATTTGGCTAATTTAGTCCTTAAATGTTTTTTGATACATTAGTGATTAGACCACTAAACTCGTATATGACCTAATAATTACCCCATTATCTAAAAAATTAGAAGGTTTATCGGTTACAATGCTTAGGTGGCACGCTGATGTGTCCAATAAGCTTACGTGAGATGCTTATGTTTAGAAGAAGTCCACTTGTAGAACTAGGCTTATTAATTGAAACCCTCAATCAGACCTCCATTAAAGTGTTACTTACCCTTTTCTGAAAAATTAAAGACTTTCCCCCGACTATTTATGTCATGAAGAACAATGTCTTCGAGCCATCCACCTCAAGGAATCAACTACAAGTGACTCATGTTCAGTCGTGAGAAGGGGTAAAGCTTTGTGATTGTGGCGTTCTGGCTAAAGAACGAATGTGTTGGAAGATAACAAACCCTAGGAGGCGTTTCTAGAATTGCCAAAACAGTATGGTAGGTCCCGATACTCCTGATCTTGATAACTTACTATTTTATGGTTTGTTGTATTGTTTCTTCCTGTAAAGACGATCATGGTGGATTTGTATTTTGTTTGCTTAAAAAACCCTAATTTTATTTGCTTTTTTACGATGATTTGTGATTATGAATCAAACCCATTTCGTTAGTACATTAAAGGTAGATGATTTGTGATTGTGAATCAAACCCTAATTTTATTGGCTTTTTATAGACTAGGTTGAAGAAATATAGCTTCTTTGAATGGTAAGATGAAGAACAGGCAGAAGGGTACTACAAAAACCTTCTATATTCTCTAAAGCAGAAACTGGATGCTAAAGAGGATTTGTCTAAGATGAACAATTTGAGGAGAAGGATTGTTGAAGTGGAGTTTCGCTATCACAGGAGCAGTATAAGGTGGCAAAGAATGAGAAAGAAGTTTTTGATGCAAGGAAGGCAATAGGTAGGTACAGGATGATAATTGCCTTGTTATTTGCTTGCTTGGTCATTTTTGTTTTGAAGTTAGGGGGTGATTGTACTTAGTTAGGTTGGTTGGCGTAAGCTTTTGTTTTTGGGATCCCTTGTAATTTTTGTAAAGGCAGACTAGAAAGTCAGTAATGATAGGCATTTTATATGTTATGAAGCTGCTTTTAGTTACAAGTTGGGGCTATCAACCTTGATGTGTTGATGTTGTAAGGTGGTAAGTCCCTAATGAAAGGGCATATGATAACAAATGTAAAAAAAATATTCAAAGTCCCAAGTATAGGGCATTTTCTATAATTAGATGTTGATGTTATTGAAACATATGCATGGCCTGTATTCCAAACAACTATATTTAATTAAATTGGTTGTTGTGTATGTTTTCATTTTGGGAACAAATTAGAAAGTGGTCCATGTAGAAGTACACTATATGTATGGGGACCATTTGTAGTTAGTAGTCAGTGGGTGTTTTTATAATGGAAAAATAGGATCTTTGAACCCATTATAGAACCATATCCGGGACCATATAAAACATTCACATGCATGCATCCAAATTTTTTCATGCACAAATATTCAAAGCCATATGTCATGAGTTTACTTAAAAAGGCAACATACTTTCATAAGTGAGTAAAATATCATTTCATGTCAACAGTTTCATTAAAAAGGCAACATATATCCATTACTGACCAAAATACCCTTTTCTGTCATGAGTTAACTTAAAAAGGCACCATCTATACATAAATGACCAAAATACCCTTTTATGTTAAAAGTGAACTTAAAAGGAACCAACCATACATAAATGCAAATTACCATCATCCTAATACATAAACTTTAAATCCAAATTACCATCATCCTAACATACATACTTTAAATCCAAATAACACAAAGTAAAAATCAACACCAATCAATTACAAGAGCTTTTCACTTAGTATTTCCTGGATCATCAACACCACCAATTGTTTTGCCTAATTTCATCTTCAATATTCTCTCTGACTTTCTTCTCCTTATCCTCTTCAAAATCTCTGAAATTGGCCTAACCCTTACATGTTGAACCTGGATAACAGGAACAACCTTTTGAATTTGAACATTATCAACAACTTGGACATTAGGATTAACCTCATTATCTTGAACATTACTACTCTCCTCAGCTTCCTCACCCACAACAGTCTCCTCACCTACAACACCCTCATCACCTTCATAAATTCGAGGTGGAGTAAATTGCATAGACTGACTAAAATCCCCTACACTACTGGATTCAGCATTAGTAGGAGTAACTTGCATATCATTTTGAGTAATATCCATCTCAATTGGATTCATTTCAATATCTTCATGTTGTTGTGGTTCACTTATACTACCCTATATGGCTATATCACATGATGTAATTATGTTAGTGACAAATCATATGTAAATAAATTTAAATTTTAAATGGTTTTACCTGTCCTGCATTTTGCTTTACACAAACTTTTTGTTTCTTCTGTTTCTTCACATTTAACTTTTGGGGCCTTCTCCGTGGACAAGTGGCCTTGTTGTGACCTATCTCCTTGCAAATACTACATCTGATTTTCTTTCCAGCCTTAGAAACCATGTGTGCTCATGTATTCTCTGTAGTGGATTTCTTCCTCTTAGTAGCTTGCCTACTAGACATCCTTCTACTAATTGGAGGCAATGGTGGAGTATAATTTGTCTCTGGCCACATGTCACTGCTATTCATGGGGGCAATTCTGTAATTATATGCCTTCCTAAATGTGGTTGTGCTAAACATGTTGTCTACATAGACTTCTACATCCCTATACTAACTTGGATACCAAACTTGGACATTACCTTTACCCTAAGGTTCCCTACACTTATTTTTTGACTTTGTACAATCTCTTTGGTACAGTGAGTCCCAATCCATGCATCTGTCACCAATGATCCAAACTTGAAGTTCCAACACAATTATGATAAGCTTTTAGTGACTTGATTTGGAAACTCTCTTCATCACTCATCCAAGAAGCCCATAATCTAAATGTGCAAGCACCCTTGCTACACCTCACCAAAAGTCTTTTCCTATCATTTTTTTTCAAAACACAATTGATATCCATTAGCTACAGCATAGTTGCACAACATTGATTTTACTTGCCCTGGACCCTTAAATCTCATCCCTAGAATTGGTTTTTGTTTTTTCCAGTGTAATAGCTCATTAAATATGGAATGAGTTTGAATGTTAAGTTCAACTTCTCTCCCATTATCATCATCTACAATGTTGTTATCATCCTCATCAGCAACACATAACTTACTCAAGAAAGGATCATTTGATGTCCTATTCATATGCACTACATCTTCATTAATTTCAAAGGCAACATTCCTAAGTTCGTCTATGTTATCTTCATTTTCACCATCAATACAAGACTCATGTTCATCATCATCATTATCTTCATCATGCCACCCATCAACACCAACCCCAATATAATCCACATAAACCGAAATTACACCATCTGTTCCATAAGCATCAAAAATAAAAGCAACATATTCCACATCATCTGAAATGGGATTAAGCCCTTCCATCAGGGAATTTTCTGGTTCACAATAGTAAATCTTTTTACACTCTTCATGCATGAAACGTTCGTAGAAGGTCACAAACTCAGAATAAGTCATAGAAGAAAAGTCGACATCATTAAAGATGGTTTTAACACCACCAGTGTAAGAGAAAGGATTTCGATTAAATACCCCTTGATAGTTGATTTCCACCATCACAAACACTCCATTAAGTTCCAATTGTGTCATTGCTCCGACTTCTTTGTTTCTTCAGCTCGATCACAGGAAGGCTTCACAAACCCAAAATCAGTTTCTTTTACAACTGAATAATGAAGACGATTGAAGTTCGATAGTTGAAGACGAAAGGCTTTAAGGTTCGTATATCATTAATTGACGTGACATATTTCACGTGGCATCGGATTAGCCAAAAAATATATATTAATTGACATATATAAAATGTCAACCGGAAAACCGTTTAAAAATAGATAAAATGACTAAAATAATAGGTCATATACGAGTTTACTGGTCTAGTGTACCAAAAAAAAAATCTTTAATGACCAAATTAACCAAATATAAAAAATTTCATGTGCTATATTTTCCCCAAAAAAATTTGTCACGTTCGATACTCCATTTACATTTGCCTTTTGGGCCAGGTCCATTCGTTCTCGATTTTGTTTGAGAATATGTGACTTTCAATTTCTATAGGCATCAGCATACCCGCCTAAGTTCTAGCGGATACCGAAGATCAATAATTACAACATTTTCCTCTAAATCCTATTTACTCGATTTTTCTTTTTCTTTTTCTTCCTGTTACCACATCTTTACAAGACATTAATTTCATGTTCTTGAGTTTAGTGGCCCAAAAAGTAGGCTAATTGGGTGTTGGATGCAGATTTTGACTTCTACCTCACCATGTTTAACCAAAACCCCATGCAAATCGTAATTACAAATATATACAAATAAGTGTTTTTAAGTTATTAGAGAGAAAGACAAAACAAAGTTCAAAGTGGCTTATTTTAATATGTATCTCGCTTGCATTTTGTCTCATCCAGTATACTTGTTTAGTTGTCCTTTTGCTCTTTATTTATTTTTCATTATTGAAATTCTTAACTCAACATAATGATTAATCATTAATTACATGAAATAATCGTCACCGTTCATATGGCTTTCATCTGGTCTTTTGGATAACTAGTTATTGAGTATATACTAAATACCCACCATTGAGGTCAAGATATTAAATAAGTAGTTACACATGAACATAGAACTATATAAACTTCATTAAATATAACATTTCTTGTGATTCAATTAACCTCTAAAACATTATTTAACATTGACAAAAGCTTATAAATCTTGCAGAACAAAAGCCAATGCAAATTATATTGAAATGTATGTGAGGAATATGACAAATATCTTATGGGGAAAATAACATGGGGATAATTATAAGCACCAAATGATAATATATAATCCAAAATTCAATAAGAGACAAAACGGCATGTGGATTAATTATATTAAAACTATCATTCTCAAAAGACAAATTTTGAAGTCTTCCAAGTCTCTACCCTTGATTAAGAGACCTTAATGATTAACTAGTTGTTAGATGACACCCAAGCAATACGTTATTTTGATTTCAAGCTTTAAGTTAACATTCATTAATGTTTATTCTCCTAAACATTCCCTTCATAATTGTAATTAAGCTAAATTGATTTAAATTTTAAAATGAAACAAGTACACCTTAATATGATCGGCTCATGAACAATTATTTGTTTATACTTTATTGTTTTTAAAATATTTGACGTATGAAATATACTTTCAAGAACTGTATCCTCGTGATAATAATAATAATTAGAACCCTTCAATATAATGCTTTTGAAAGTTTGATTCATTGAAACATATTCCAAGATAAAACGTATAGCTCTAATCAATCAATAATTTAACTATATACTTTTGAATTATTGCTCCAAGTTAACACCATGCACTTGCCTAAGTAATATATGGCATACGCAAAAATTGTTTGTCACATATATGACAGCCGAAAAATCATAAGATATAAAGTATGTATGAAGTTGAAAAAATTAGAAGATATGTTTGCATACTTGCATAATAGTTGCATGCTTTCTTTGTTATTTTTGAAATAAATAATATCATATTAGAATTTAGCAAGAACTTTTTTTTATATAAATCGAAAAACTTAAGTAAAAAAACGTTATAAAGCCCTTTCTAATGATTTAGGAATAAGTCGTGGAAAAACATAATTAGCAAGTTGGTTTGGAATTATCTTTTGAGACAAAATTAAAATAATGTTGTTTCCAAATTTGGATTAATAATTATTATTCTTTTTTGTTTTTAGCTTTAACCACATAAAATGGCTTTTTGTTGTGTACAGTGTACGTAGAGAAAAACCCACAACTCTAGGAGCACGGTGCTCTGATGCTTTATAATATACTAATAATTATAGTTATGTTGTTGTGCAGAGAAAAACAAAAAAATTCTTTTCTTGATTTTATTAAAATTTATATACTACTTTAATTGATTATATATGTTTACAAAATAATACGTTGTAGAATATTTATTCACTAGTGAATACCAAATATGACATCTTAGCGAGTTTTGAAGGTGAATATATACTCCATCACCTTGGACATGTAACTTTCATACTTAGGAGAGATCGAAATGATTGTTTTAAACATAACGTTGACTGAATAATAATAAAATTGTTGTTATTTTTTAAATATTAGAGGCCTAAATATCATTAGTAATGACGAAAACGTGTAATTTCGTAGGTTGTCGTGACGGCAATTTAAATTTGAAATGAACAAAGTTATTTGACCGTTGTGTTTGTAATATTTGTCTAAAACTGGTCTTTTCATTATAAACTCTTAAAAATCTTCATTGGCACATTACATGTATATACATAAATTAAAAAGTAATTCCATTTGATTAGTATTTTAGGAAAGAAAATGAGTGTTGAATGTGTGTTTTATGAATTTATCTTCAAATTATCAAATTATCTTTTTGAATAATAAAATTTTCTAACAATATAACATGGACTGAAAGTATGTTACTTTCGAAACAATAATTAATAATAGATATTAATCATTAGCAAACTAAGCAAATAATATTTGTTTGATTTTATATTATTAGATATAAATTTAATAAAAGAAAAGAACGTTGGAAACAAACAATTGGGACGGCAATATTTTGTTTGATCCGTTGTTATAAACTGTTTGGCCTTTGGACCATCAGAAACCCAATGAACTTGGGCCGGCTTGGTCCAGCAGTAAATATCCAAATTTAAGCTTGTAATTTGTAAATACTTATGATATTGTTACTCTTGTTGTTTCCTAGGAAACATGTCTTATGTTGGTTTTTTTTCCTGCAAAATATAAAAATGATAATTTCGTCTTATTTGAACATGAAAAATTAGGAATCCTAAAAATCCATTATTAGCAATTGAATGATTTTTTTTTTAAATTAACATTTGTTTATTATTTACAAAAATCAAGCGTATGAAAATCTATGTAACATATATGAAAATTTGAAAATTTAAATAAATTGTATTCTGTCTTAAACTTAATCATAATTGTAAAAAAAATCAGAACTTTTTTCTTCAAAAATTGTGCAGGATTAAGAACGAAAAAGATGCAATATATGATTATTCATTTTTTAAGAAAAGAAGGAAGACATCCATAAATCAATTTTTTTTTAGATCGTATATTTTCACTTTCATGTATGATCCATATCTCCCCTTCTGGCAAGAATGGTTTATATTTTCTGAGAGTTGATGGAATAAAGGTCTTTGATTTTGACCAAAAAGCTTGTATTTTAGTGGTATCAGGTAGGTGTATTGGAAATATATCTATCTCTTAACTGGTCAAGTGTTCAAGTCTGATGGTTGACAAAATGTATAGAATTAAAAGTAGAATTAATTGATGTGTGTTTGTCGTTCTAAAAAATATCTTTGTTTTTTAGAATTATTTACAGCCACCCACACTTTATATAGATGTATTATGTTGTGATAATGTCTATATGAGATTTTTCCTGATTATAATCAATTATCAGGTAACAAGGTCGTGTAGCCTTATATATCCATCAAATCCTTTTTTAATTCTAAAAAATATTTATGTTACCATCTAAAACCATTTCACTAATGAAAGTCTTTATTATTTTCTTCTTTATTTACAATCATGCCAACGGTAGTCTTCATCATTCAATATCTTGATCAAATATGTTCGTTCCCACATCCACACATTATATGTTATTGAAAATATAATCTAACAACACATACAATTGGCGTGTTTTTGTAGAAATAACTACCAGTTGATAGTTGGAAAGTAGAAACTGTAATTTTTATTTGTAAAAAACTGTTTGGAAAAAAATTAAAAGCTAAAAGCATCCAAAAGCTATTGGAATAAGCTTTTGGGTAATAAGATTTTGAAAGTGTCCACACAACACTTTTGAGTGTTTTGGAGCTTTTTTTATCTTTTAGTTTAGACAATAATAAAAACAAAAAAAATCCTATGACAATATAAACTTTTAGCTATTATTTTAAATAACAATCTTCTGATCTAAATGCAACACACATGGATTTTAGTTTTTTTTTTATGTAATTAAATACAGTGAAAAGTTATCAATATTTTTGCAAAGTTATCAAACACATTCTATATACAATAAAATATTCAACATATAAAGGGATAACGAGCTAAAAGGGTAATATATTTTTGATTTGCACATATTTAGTCATTGAGATTTTTTTTTTCCGTCCACATTTATTCCTTTAACTTGTTAAACTGTACAGTGTACATATTCAATATTTATGACCGGTTACTCCAGGTTAATCGTGAAAAATAACTTAAGAAGGTAATATACTTTTCACTTTGTAAACATTTAGTCCTTAATATTTTTTTGTTACAAAATAAGTGTTTTTTGTTTTTGTACTCATTCGGTTCTTATGAATGATTTCTTTAGGTTTTTCTCACGATAACTTATGTGGGACAATCATTGATGAAGTGTTTGGTGTTGTTGATGCTTATGTTCATCGCGATCTAGACTGCTTGATTGCGTAGGTCTTGTGGTTTAGCTTAGGCTTTGTGTTCTAACCATCGTAACTTCTTCATACGATATTAGATTTTAACGATCTTTATATCCACGTGTTCGTCTTTTTAGTGTACTACAACTTTTCTTAAGATTACTCTTGTTAAAATATAATATATTTGTACTTACGATTTTATAAAAAAAAAACATTCATACATGCATTCATAAAAAAACGTATGGATATAAAGATCGTAAGTAACAATATATTACTTTTTAATGAGAGTAATCTAAATGAAGGTTGTAGTAGACTAAAATATGAACACATGGATATATAGATCGTTAAAATCTGAGATCTTATGAAGAAGTTATGATGTTCAGAACACATAACCTAAACAACCAAATAGTCGAGATCGCGATGGAAATAAGCATCAAAAGCCTCAAAAACCTCATTAATATTTGTCCTGCGTAAGATGTCATGAGAAAATATAAAAAAAATATTCATAAGTACTGAATTAGTACAAAATCAAAAATGATTTATTTTTCAACAAAAAAATATATTAAGGACTAAATGTGTACAAATATTAAGAACCAAATATGTACAAAGTGAGAAAATATATTATTCTATTAAGTCATTTTTACCGGCTAACCTGAACTGCTGATCATAAAAACTAAATGTATACATTTTAACAGGTTGAAGGATATGTGGATGAAAAAAAAAAAAATTCAGTGATCAAATATATAGAATTCAAAAAATATATTACCATTTTAAGTCATTTCCCACTTATAATGATAATAATTTATTATTAAAAATAAAACGTTTTATGTTTTAGTGTAATAAATAAGTTTGATCAAATTTGGTAAAGTTATCAAGTTGCCATTGATTATGCTCATTACTTATAGATAGATTTGTGTACCTTTACAATAAATTAGTAATTTAATGTATACTCTGCCTATGGCATACACATAAATGTTCCTCCTTTTCTCTTTATATCACAATAAAAGAATGCGAATTGTACTATTTGAATTGTTTACGTAAACCTGTTTCAAAATATGCCATGTAAAAGATACATCATCGAACATTAATAATATTTTTATATAATCAAAGTTTGAACTTTTAGATATTCAATATAAAATTTCATACCTCAATCGCTAAAATCCTAGAACTCCATTGTAAAAATAGAGCATTTACCACCTCAAACATATGTAAAAATATGTTGTTAATTTAATTAATCAAGCCATGAGATACGGATGTGATTATTAAAAAAAAAAAAAAAAAAAAAAAAAGTAGCGGTGGGGGAGTGAAAAAAAACAAGTGACGTGGCAGCATGGGAGAATTAACGGAGTCCTCTACTCTGCTTGTGTCACGTGAGGTGCTCGCATTACACAATATTTGCTGACTCATCACCAACCTCTTCCAAAATATCATTAATATAAACAGACATCACGTGTCACGGATTCCTCTTCCTTCCCTCTCCTCTTCTCTCCCTCTGCCGGAAAACGTTACCGGAATCCATTTAACGGTTTTTCTGTTACGACATACATGATTCGATTCCCATCAAATCCCATTCCCAAGGATTCTACTTCCATCGTACTTAACATCATAACAAGTAATCATTAATCATTAATATTATTCAACTTTTTAATAAAAAGTAATAAATTGATTAGACAAATTGTATTATAAAATATAATACTAACAATTAGATTTTGAAAATGAATTATCATATTTAAAAAATAATTTATATAGATATATACGCACCGTTTCACACACACATGAATTTTTTTTGATGAATTTATTTATTGTTCTCAATTCTCGCATAGTAATAAAAGTAAAAGATCGCATGTTATCTTATTGGAACTTTACTAAAATGATGTTGCTCGATTTTTGAAATGGATATTTTGATATTATATTAATATGAAAAAAAAAGTTATATACGAAAGTAAATTTAATCGTAATCTTTCTAAAAAAAGAAATGGTTGGAAAAAAAATGTTATTTGAATTTCAAATTAGTATATTTTCTTATTTTGGTGTAAAAAAAAATCAATATAAAAATTCTTGATGATAGGACCCTATAAAATAGCAAGTTGGGTGCAGGCTTTCCGTCTTCACTCTTCACTCCTCACGCCACTTTCTTTCTCTCTCCTTCCAAACCTCAATAGCACGCCGGAAAGTTCAGACACCGGAGCTCCTCCTAGCTGCACCTTCCACCTCCCTACTCCGTACTTTCCCTTTACCTTTATGTCTCACCGGAAATAGCAAAGTCATAGATACACTCTCTCATACCATCACCTCCGTACACACTCACTGACCTCTGCAACATCGATTTATTCCTCGATTCCTCTCCCTTTTCCTTTTACCGGTAAAAAGGTTACCCCTCTACATTGAGCCCCTGTCTCTATTTTTCCATGGCCTCCGTCGCACGAGTACTCTTAACGCTTTCTCTCTCTACATAGAAACATCTTTATTCTTCAATCGATAAAGGAATCTCCTCTTTTTGCACGCTCTGTTCCTATTTATCTATCTTCCTCTTGCACCCAATGCGAATCTGAATATTTGATTAATTCACTGAAAGCAGAGTAAATGGGTAAACCAGAAAAGTTCGATTGTGTCAAGCTCACTGAGCACAAAACCCGCACTACAATGGTTACTAAGTCGTTGGTCACATCAGTCGGAGAAAAATCCACCAATCGGGAAACAAATGCCATCTCCACCGGTCCTAGAGTTGTTAGGATATCAGTGACTGATGCCTATGCAACTGATTCTTCCGGTGACGAAGGGGGTGAGTGTGATGGCCGGCGAAGAGTGAGGAAGTTTGTTAATGAAGTTACAATCGAGACTCGTTCGCGAGAAGATTTGAGAAACGGGAATGGAAACAAAAGCGTGAGTAGAACGGCGTCTAGTCGGAGGAAGAAAGTCGTCGGAAAAGTTAACTCCACGGCTGAGAAGAGGTTAAAAGTTAATACAGGTAAAAGGTTTCGCGGCGTAAGGCAACGACCGTGGGGGAAATGGGCGGCTGAAATCAGAGATCCGATGCGACGTGTACGGCTGTGGCTGGGTACATATGATACTGCAGAAGAAGCTGCCATGGTCTACGACCACGCTGCTATCCAACTACGTGGACCCGACGCGCTTACTAACTTCACTGTGCCACCACCTGCAACTCTCCAGTTACCGGAGAAGAAGCCCTCTCCGGTGACTTCTGATTACAACTCCGGCGACGACTCTCACAATAACAAAGCGACATCACCGAAATCTGTTCTACGCTTCGCCTCCCCTTCCACAGACGACTCAACCACCGAATCAACTCATAACGACGCTGGAAACGAAGCTTCAGATACCACCAAAGATGATGACGCATCGGCGTTGGAGAAGTTCTCCGGTTTCCATGCTTTTGACGCTCCTCTTTCCACCTCCGATCTGTTCGATTTCCCGGACATCATACCCGGCATTTTCGACCCTACAAGCCTGTCTGGTACTCCGTTTCAAGACTCCGATCCTGTGAACATGTTCATCGATTCCGCCATTGATGTCGGGTTTGGTGCTTGGCCCGCTGATGATTACTTCAATGATTTTGGAGATATATTCGGGTCGGATCCGCTCGTTTCGCTCTAGAACCGGGTTTCGGATATCTGAGGAAATTTTTGTACGAATTTAGGAAGTTAATTATTTGTTTATTATATATATAAATATATAAATATTTAGGTAAACTCCGTTACCGTTAATAGTAACGGACAAGTTGTTTAAGTGTGCTGAAGTTAGTGATGCCGTTAAGGCAAGGCACGTGCTAGTGCACGTGAGTGAAAAATGTTAATGGTACTTCGAATTAGGTGGAGGAATGAAATGGAATGAATGCTACGTGCTTTGATCATGCTTTATCTGATTTCTACCCTATTCTTTGCAATCGTATTCAATGCGTATACCTTTATAACAGTCATGATGCATGCTGTACAACATCTCTTTACCCTTTAATTTTATTATTTTATATATACTATTCGTATACTAATACCGATAATGTTTTTTTTTCTTGTTTCCATATTGTTGTGATGGCGTCAATGTGAATCTAAAACGACTAGATATGAATAGGAATAAGAATGAATTTGCTTACGGTATCAAATGACGTGAGTAGTTTCATGGGTATTGGAAATGACGATTCTTTTAAATGAAGGTAACTGATTATACATCAATAAAATTTGGTGATTCGAGATCCAGGGTACAATTGTTTTGTATTTATACGATACTCGAATGATCCGAAGCAGGCTTTAGTAAATGTTGAAAAGAGGGCATTTAAGTTAAATTGGATCCGAGTCAATGATAAGAAAATAGTTTCTTGTATCCCTTGAGTAGAGCACAATGATGTATTATGATATTCGAGTTATTATGGTGGTCGAGGTGAGCAAAGTCATGAAGACAAAGTGTAGGGTTCTAATGATTTTAGATTATTGTGGGGATGAATATTGTAATGGTAGGAAAATAGTTTGTTGTATCCCTTGAGTAGAGGCACAACAATGTACTCCGATATTCAAGTTATTGTGATGGTTGAGGTGAGCAAAGTCATGAAGACAAAGTGTAGGGTTCTAATGATATTAATGAGCAAGATGGAAGAAACAAAACGAAACACTGGTAGAGAAGTAGTAGCCAACATTATATTGTGATCAAGAAATACAATTGACTTTCAACTTAGAGTTTCTATGCACTAGCACAAAAAAAAATTAACAATCATAAACTATTTTATCAAACAAAGAATCATTCATCTGACTTTCATATTCAAACACCAAAAAATTTATGAAGTTCCACATCACCCATAAAGTAGTCATAACAACCGATTCCAAACACAATCTTTGTAAAGTCGTCATCTTCACCGTATCCACCCATGAAAGTTATTCTCTAAGTGTAGAAAACATTGGAAGTTGTAAATCTCACCAACGACCTATCTGAAACCAAATCACGTTCAACACCCCACATTGGATCATAACGTGATCAGTATGCTCCACCCGATTCTGACACATAGGACATAATATAGATTCTAAATCAATACCCCTGTTAGACAAATTTCTTCGAGTCTATACCTTATCCCAATACGTTGTCTAAGTCATAATATTAACTTTCTTTTGAGTAAATATATTCCGCCTAGTCTCATAACTTTTCACATCAAGAGTAACCTTAATCTCACTTAAGATATAATTTACTGTGAAAACACCCAAAGAATCAAGACTCAAAGATCATTTATACAGTTGAAATGAAAAGCTAAATGAGTGTTATAATTGGGTTAAATCCGAAAATCAGACCTCTTCACTCCACCCTAATCTATCGACACCAATACCAACACCATATAAAATTTACGATCTGGTCTGTAATTATGCTAGTTCTATCAATTTTCAACAAATAAGGTCTTGAAAATCTATCACGAAGTGGGCTCTCTCCAAGCTAAACATTCGTCAAAAGGATGGTATAAGAGTTGTTGCCAATATTTTTCAATAAAAAGAGTGTAACTAAGGGAGTTTTTTAAAATGACATATTAACTTATTGGCTTTTTCAAAAAGCCAATAAATTAAAAATGTGTTTGGTAAAGACTAACGTTTAGGCATAAAAATGACGATTTCAAAGAGCCAAGAATACTTGGCTTTTTCCAAATAGTCAATAAGAAGCTTCAAATGAACTCCTAAACACACTCTAAATGACTCTCTTATGCGGTTGATTATCAAACTGACTATTCTAGACCAAGTACATTGTAACTTAACCCATCTTCAAGACCAAAACTACATTTCATACCATGAACTGAACAAATAACTTTAACCCACAAATCATGTGAGTCAATGACAAAACCTCCACTGCCATTTATTCAACAACACCTGATTAATAGGAACATTGATATACCTCTTAGTCATCAAGGTATAACGTAGTCATCTAATAGTTGTAATGTGACACAAAGTGGTGTCAACTGCAGTTACTGATTGGGATATAGCTGCCATTCTTACTTAATTTTTCAGCATTTATCTAGTAATGGTTTGAATATATCTTGATAATCTTATGGATGTCCAACATTTAGACCACATATCTAAATGTATGATTTTCTAGGTTGTCAATTAGGTTATCCAAGATGTATGTATTCAAATGTTGGTTGATGAATGAGTATAAGAGGAAAAAGGAAGTTGAAGAATGAGAATGTTGTGATGGAACATTCTTGGATGGAATCCTAAGTGTGATGGAACATTCTTAAGGATGTCCAAGATTAGGTGATGGGGTACACCATTAACTTATACTGTTATTGTATGATTCATTAGTAGAAATTAAATGAAAATTTTATAGGGTATCAATTAGGTTAGCCATGTTGTAGGTATTCGAATGTTGGTTGATGAATGAGTATAAGAATAAAGGAAGTTACAGAAATGAGAATGTTATGATGGAACATTCTTCGATGGAATCCCACGTGTGATAATAATAGATGTTTAATAGGAACTGAGATAATAGTGTTTCGTATGATTATGTTGAAAGGAACCTATCGATGGATCATGTCAGTCGTGTAGAGACATAAATAGTAGGTAGTACGAGAAGGAGAGGATCCTACAAGTAAACGAGAAGATAATGTAAGGTTAGTGTTGAAGGATATGGCCTTTTCCAAGGACATGACCTTAAATGTTAGGGTGTGAAGACTTAGTATTAGAATAGTGGAGTAGCTTGGGACCCTAGACACCATCCTTATAGGACCATGCTTTGGTTTAATATTTTGTTGTTATTGATGGAATTCATAGGTTACAAGTCTATGAAAAAAATTTACTTAAAATACTTAAGGGTACATGCAACCTAAAGGATCTATGTCTTTGCACATTAATAACAACATACAATGAAACTATAAGAACCTTATTCTATAATCGAAATTTACAAGTTAGGGTTACATACCTTTGATATTGTTATAACAAACTATACCCTTGATTCCCTTGTAGAACTTTAGAAAGCTTAGCCCCAAAAGTATGATTCCTCTAATGGCTCACATCCAAACCATAGAAACTAGAAGACTTTTAATAAGACAGGAGATTTTCGTTTATGCCTTCATAAGAGAGAGAGATTGTCGAAAATGCAAGGGTTATGACCCTTTATATAACTACATAGAAACTCTAGAAACCGTAAGTTTGAACATAAAATAATACTGTTTTAAATCAATGAATATCCAGTTTCGTTATATCAATTGGAGGCTTCTAGAATCCAATAAAGGGATCCCCAAAATCATCCAAGCATGGAAGGTTCTGGAATCTCTTAATTTACCAACTATTAAACAAATATAAATCAACCCTTACAATTCGAATTAATTTTAGTTGACCCCAAAACTAATTCCAAATTAATTTTGATCAATTCTAATCAATTTATTAATCATAATAAATTAATAATTAACAAATTATTTTCTCTTTCGCCAAATGTCATTCTATACTATTTCTAGTTATGAGGGAAATCCAAAAAGAACTTTGCTTTTAATTACAATGATATAACAATTTAGTTATGATCATAGACACCTTAATCCGACAGTTATACCTCTCATACTTTCCAAGTCATTTTTATTACATATTTTTTAACTTAGTGATTATATAACTATATTTCTCTTTTGTTGTGATGTCAGTATCAGAGTTAGTTTTTGCTTATTTTTTCTTCTTACTTTGACTTACACCCTTTTGGTTTGTCGTAAACATATACCTCATCCTTTCTTCAATGCTATGGGATATATCATGGTGATGTATGAGCCATTAATTCTAACAACTTTATCCATCCTGGACTTTTATGGTCATTCTAACAAACCTAGATTCAATGTTTAAAGCTTGCTTTTTTTTAGCTGAGACGATGTGGTAACCAGGTCATGGGTCAACCGCCAGGGCAAATGGATTTTGAGGAAGACTTGTCAATGCTACATAAACTACAACATTACTCATTCATGCTACTCCCTCAAGACTTGCCAACACTAGTAGACTAAAGGTAGAGCCCTCCCTAATATTCCCATTGGCAGTGAATGTTAGAAAATAAGGGAACTACCATAGCAGTTGTCTTAGCAAACCATAATATTTTCCACAACAACAAAGCTAACGATAGCTCTTTCGTCCAAACTCGAAAAAAAAAAGATTCATCAATGGCTGCATTTCGACCTAATCTTTGGGATAACTTACGTCAACCTTCTCATCCCCTTCCTTTACTAATACCCATACAAAACCTTAACCCAAATTTCGCATTAACCCAGTCATCTACACAAACACATTTAGTTCATCTTGAAAAAATAGTCAAAAGCATCAAAATCAACGACGGGAAACAGAGGGATTATAAATGGCCGTGGAGGTTGAAACACACGAAACAATCTTAATTTAGGTCATATGTATCAAAGGCTAAGACATTTTCATCAAACTGTTACCATCAAGATCAGATACTACTTGTATGTATACTTTATTTTTATTTGTAATGGTGTTTGCTCCTTTTTTTAGAACGAAATAAATTTCATAAGAACAGAATTAGCAAGAAGCTAGAACAACAACACAAAAAGAATCATTTTACAATAACTGACCTAAGGTTTTGAAGCAACCCGACCAACTAAAAGATCCCTTAAACCTATTCTAACACCAAGAATACGATTGCAAAACAATATCATTAAAGATAACAAATTTCTTTGGCAAAATATTACTAAAGAGAACCTTGTTCCAAAGAGACCAAATATGCCACCAAGCAACTAGTCAAACAACTTCAAGAAACTCCCTTTGAAGTTTCATAATACGACTAAAAGATACCCAAAGCATCTAGTCTCTAAAACAAAACATAATAGGTGTATCCAAGCCCCACCAATGTAAAGCTCTATGTTGGATCTCCATAGCAAAATGACAAGAGAAGAACAGATGATTAACAAAGTTTACTCCATCTTCACATATAGTACACTGCAAGAAATGAATATCAACCCTTCTTCTGGAAATGAATAAACGAGTAGGCAAGAGATCTCTAAGCAACCTCCACACAAAAATATTCACTTTAATGGGTAAGAGACGGACCATGTAGGCAAACAATTTTGATCAATCAAAACCCGAGCTGGAGCAACAGAATAGTCTCCAAAACTAGATAACCTCCAAGCCCATCTATCCGCAACAAGAGACAAGATAACCTCATTCAAAATATCAATAAGAGTGTCACTTTGTTCCAATTCCCCTCCCCCTCACTGCCTACTAAAAGAAAAGAATCGAACCTTTCATATTTGTTGCAAGAGTAACTTGCTCATGAATCTAAAAAGAAAAAGGTCCAAGGGTTAAGGAACTCATCTAGTGGCAAGCTGCATATGGAATTGAACACTTTCCATGGTTGTGCGTGTTTTTAATCAATACCGCATATTATTATATTAAATGACTTTTTATATAGAGAGAAAATTAGATAGCTTATAAAATACGACACTTTAACCCAGGTTTTTAGCGGGTTTTAGGTCACTGGTTCAAGCGGAATTTTGAGAAATCCAACCGGTTCAATCCAGTTCAAAAATACACACAAACATGTTCATAATTGATACACTAGACGACAGTCAGACCAGTTCAACCGTCCTGGTCAATATGAGTTTTAAAACATTGCCTAGATTAAAAAGCGTCATTTTATTTCATTATTTGTGTTATTAAATGGGTAAGTTATGTGTGCTATATAGAGAAAAGAAAGCGATATATAATTTAATTTATGGAATCCAAAATTCAACTTTTGGGAAGCATGAACATGGGAGTTATATAATGGAATTGTAGTGATGAGGTGTATGGTTCTTAGGAAATGGTGTTAGGCGTCGTATGCATGAGTCAACTCTCCCCATTCGACACCTGCCCACAATCTTTAATTCCTTGCTTCAACTTTCCTCTTTCCTACATTATTGGCTTCATCAAGATATTTTTTTACTAAGGATTTTTAGCAATATAGATGTTACGTGGACCAGGAAACACTAAGATGAATATTTTTTTGCACAAGTTGGATTAAAATATACCGATTTGTAACATTTTTGTCCAACTTTTATTTTACTAAAGACTTGTTATGTCATTACAAAAGACAGTCGCGGTGCTGATGATACAGAATGAGATGACTGGACTACATGAACATGAAAAACAATAAAAAAATCACTATATAAAATTCAATAATACTCAAAACGTCACAAACAATTTTAAGTTCTAAGAGCAACATACAGAAATCATCAGCATCTAAATCATCCAGAAGCCGACAGACAGCCTTTAAATACATTTTAAAAAATAAATAAATAAAAATTAAAAAAAAAAAAAAAAACCTAAAAATTATTTTTAAAAAAAAACCATAAAAGTAACTTTCAAAACTATAACTCTAAAAAAGAAATGATCCATTAGATTTATAATATAAGCTAAACTCTACAAATTATAAGTAGTAAAATAAAATTGATATCTCTACATCAAAAGAATCGAAAGATGTATCATATAGTAGTTAATTTGTTTACAAACATTATACGTACCTGTTAAAAAATGATTTATTATTACGAAGTAAATAAAATCCAATGAAAAAACTTAAATTCAAATCCTCTAATTTGTAATCGTTTAGTTGAGTTTAGTCATAAAGATATTGCATGCCCCAAGTTTGAATATCACAAAAATATATACTGTTTGCATTGTTGATGTTTTTTTTTTTAATTTTAATTTTAATTTTAATAACATAAACAGTCAAACAAGTCAATCAACCAATAAGATAAAACTTATATGTAGTGTCGATTATACATCATTATTTACTGATTGAGTAATACCCAAAACTCCAAAAGTATGACTTTAAATTTTCAGTGTTTAAATATATTGGGTAATTTATATTGAAAACGAGATGACAAATAATTGAATATCTTTACACAAACCTTTTTCACCCGTCATATTCATCCAATAGATATTGCTTAAAAAACAGTGTTTATAGCATCCATCTCCATTGGTCATTGTTATTGATGCTTTGTGTATTAATTGTAGATTTATGCTTATATATTCAAGATTTTTTTACGAATAGATCACATAGAAAAACATATCATAACAAGCACGACAATATTAAAACAAATAAAAATTATTAAGAAAAATAGTATTTTATTAAAAATGTTAAATTTCACTACACATGTCCAACATCAATACATAGACCTCTCAATGATTAAATTCGATCCCTTGAGACGCATACAACCTGTGCTAATACACAAATAAATAAACTTTGGATCAAAGATATTCTTTTTAAAATAACTAGAACGAAAAATGTTATACTTTTTCTTGAATGGAAAGTAAACAACAAAATTCTATAAGGAATTAAAGTTTTTCCCGAAATCAATTACATAATCAAATAGGTCAAGTCACATGTAACATAATGATTTTATCATTTTAATTAAAAAAAAAAATGAATAGTCATTTAAGTAATTCGATAAAATCATCGAAAAATATCAGTTGGAAATGGAAGGTGCAAAGTTCAAGAAATTCATGGGCAGAGAGACCACCCGTTTGGAAGCAGTGGTCCTATTTGTTTCTGCATGTAGGGGAGCTAGCTGTTCTTTATTGGGTTCAATGTTCATCACACAACACGACGTCGAATTGGACAAATCCTTAAAACTTATACAGCGTGCATCTCTTTGACCCTACATTTTTACTAAATTACACTTTTGACACTCATTTTACATTTTTCTATAATTACATTATTTTCTTGTAGCTTATGGAATGGATATTGATTATAAGTTGTATTTGGTTTTTTATTTATTACGAAATACTTGTTATTTTCTAAAACATAAATATTACATAGAGAACTACACAATCTAATGTGTACCTCAATATGTTGTGAAATTTCTAGTTGATAGTGGGATATGATTATATGTTGTGAAATTTCTAGAAACCATGATATATTTGTTATGTTAGATTATCAAATTATATTGTCGAATAATGTGTCTCATGGTATGTGTCATATATATATATATATAACTAAGTTCAGGTATTCTAACTAATTATTGTGCGGATATCGTATGCTATGAGAATTACTAAGAGAATAAGTTGTTTAGCAATGCGAATATGTTCAACCTTACAAAAATATCGTCATTTTCATGCATCTTCGTTAATTATTATTTATTTTTGTTCTCATACAATTAAGTCACTCTAGAGGCATGATTATATGATTGAATGATTCAAGCCTGCTAATCCGAGCTAAGAACAGGAAATGTCAGTGACTTAAAGGAGTGAAGAGAGCATTAGAGAGTAGTGATTCATGGTGATCAGTCTTACAATAGGTTGTCTGGGACCATACCTGATGAAAGAAAGGAGGTCACTTGTTTAAGTCAAGCAATCGTAGAGACCGGGAAGAGTTAGCTGTGAAAATTCTTCCAACGATGGCAGGCTTACGGGATAAGGGCATACTCGTATGAAAAATATCCTAACTAGAATCCACTCCGGGTCGGAGGAGCAGCTAGTCCAACTTCTTGAGCAGCCGACATATTGAAGAACGAACTCATTCTGACAGAATACGACCCAATAAACATTCTGACAGAAATGGGAATAATAATAATAAGTGCATAATAACCTTATAAACGATTTAAATAGTTAAAATGTGTGTTAATGACAATAGTTATTTAAGATTGAACGTATTTATATTATCAAACAACATATTTTCTTTATCATTTCTCATAGATACAATATCCGCACAATAATTAGATAGAATAGAATAACCTAAACATATATATATATATATATATATATATATATATATATATATATATATATATATATAATGTTTGTAAATTACACTATTTTATGCTTGATGATGAGTTTACCATGAAAATACTAGAGATAACGACTTAATTCAATCATCTGAATTTTGATTCTTGACTCATTATTGCCCCACGCAATCTTAACTCGGACCACAGTCTTGGATAATAACTCTAAAGTGTCTCATTCATCCTATTGCGTTTTTTTTGTTTCCTTACAAACACACCAACTATAAGTACAACCGTAATAAATTGTAATATCATTTTAGTCCCTACATTTCAATTTGAGTCACAGTTTGTGCCCCGCATCATTGCTTTTGGGTTATCAAGATTTATACCTTCGTATTGAAAACAATATATAATAATGAAAATGGTAAAACATTAACTACCAAGAATTTCTCAACCAAACAAAAGAAAAATTCTATCACTTGTTTTTGTTATTGTTTTTAAGAATGTAATTAGTCCTTCAGGTTTTAAATGTAGTAAAAACACACCCCTGTCCTTTCCTAAAGATATATAGTCTTCTTTGGTAGCAACAAAATTCAAAAGGGTGGTGAAGCAATGTAACTTTCAGTCAGATATTGGCAATAAAGAGGAAGATACAGTTGAAAGAGACATCAGGCCTACAAATAGGATTTATGTTCTTTCTGTTTTTACCTTCTAGATTCTGCTTTCTTACTCTCGGGTCCCCTACAATTATATATGTTACATTTTCAGTACCTATTTTTGCTACTTGGAAGGCCAAGTGACAAAATTTTGGATTTGATCTAAAATTTGATAGTGATAACTCGTCAAGTATGTGGTTCATGATCTTATGTTATTCCGTGAGTCTAATCAAGAAAATAAGAAATAAACGAAGAAAAATATGATATGACTTTAAATACGTTTATCACATTTTTATACATAATTCTTTAATAAGAACAAATATGATAACAACATAAGAGATATGTATAGTATAGTTTTAATATAGGGAAAACAACAAAAAAAAAGCAAAAAAACTCATTAAATTATGTTACATTTGTTTTTTTATTTTTTTTGTCATATTTGTCATTTCAGTAGGTTAGCAGGTTATTTTCCAATAGAGGTGAACATTTAGACCATATTGAACTGATTCTTGGATGAGACTGATTTGAGGGAAAGTATGGACCATGGACTGGACCTATGGAGGCATATCGGTGCTGGTTTTTCCGGTATGGAACAAGTCACTGAAGCAGTAGCTGCAAAAATGAAAAAAATTTTAGTTTTAATATCCCGACTTCAAGTGATTGTAACTCATTAACATTAAACAAAAAATGATAAAATTATACCCTAAACTCAAACACAAAGTCTAAATTAAATAAATGTTAATAGAAATCTATGTCAAGACTACTTCAAAAGAATAAGATATTTATCTTTTAAGAATTTCACATATTACAGAATACATATGAAAAGATTACAGCTTTTATATCTAATTCGCAGAACCGTTATCGATTATTATATGCCAAATTGGCATATGATATGATGATGTGTTTCTTATATAGTCCCGGTCACTTGTTGACATAATCTAATAGTGTGCTCCTGTGCTAAATGGATAGATTTGATTAAAGAAAAATTAATAGCATTATTGTAATAAAAACATTTTACATGAGATTTACAAATATTATGAAATCTATAATTATAAAAAGGTTGTTATAGAATCAAGGTTTAGTGGAGGCTTTTGTTACATGGAGAGAGTGTGGTAAAGCAACCAAGGATTTATCGACACGTGTCATACAGAATGGCTCCCATGGTCCTCCAACCCCACCCACGGGTGTGCGACCGGAAGCCATGGCCGCAGCCTTTCAGAGTCAGTGAAGCCGCCTCAACCCAATAACCTTTTCTTTCTCTCTCTCTTTTTTACAGACTTGTACGGTACAACCAATTAATGCACTGCAAGTTGTTCATATGGACTTTAATGGTGGATCTTTACTACCACTTGCTACTTCACCCCGCCATTTTCATTTCGTATTATATTCTTTTTTTAATCATTTATTTATATTTAGTTAAATTATTATAGGAAACATGTAAATTATTATTATTTTTTACGAGTGAATTAAATTAAAAATGTAACTTTATGCTTTTTATTTTTTTTAGTATTAGAGATTATAGGATATTAAGATTTAAGACATATATGCATTATCTGTTTCTGATATAAATTTGATTTCAAAGTTTTAAGTATTATATTATATACGTTTCTAACTTGATATATACATTTGTCGGAATACAAAATAGGAAGAATTAAAGGACCACACATTTGTAGGAATGTTGGCTCCCCTACTTGCATCCATCTGCCACGTGTCGTTCACGAATTTCATTTACAGGGGGGCCTTTTTTGTAAGAGAAGATAAAAATCTTTCTGCAAAGGTATATATTTTACATTATCAATTTATCGGTTGTTTTAAAAGTAATATATATTTTAATATTTGTAAAATATTAAAATTAATTTTACCAAATAGTTATGCGATTATATAATACTTCTATTATGTTAACACACTGATTATTATTTATTAACAAACTAGATTATGATCCGCGTTAAACGCGGATATAAATAAAATACAAATTTATATAAAAATTATAGAACAATTATAAAAATAACAGGGTTATTGGTATTATTGAAATGTGTAGGAATTACACTAAAATCGGTAAATATATATAGTTGTTAAAGAACCTCTTTATAGACAACATTTTTTGGTTTATTAGTTCAATGACTTTGCTCATCACATATAATTACCTTCAAATATTTTTTACTTGTGACACGGAAAACAACTATATATAGCGAACCATGCGTGAAAATGGGTCTACACAAGTATAATCCAATATTTGACAATCTACTTTCAAAATATATTGTTATTTTATTGTTATATTGCGAAATAGAACTGTTTATTTCAAAAAATAACAACTCATTTATGTTCTTTCAAAATGAACAACATAAAACCCCCACAATATTAAATATAAAGAAACTCTAACCAATAAATCTGCAACGAAGCTAATCATCTCCCTCCACTTCATCTCTCATATCAAGTCTTTTTTCCCTTAATCTGAGTTATTGTCACTATCATCGACAATGTTAAGATTCATTGATGGCTTCTTTTTTATTTTAGGGATAATATGACATAAATCATTTATCAGGTGCATTATTTATGTTTATATCTTCGTTTTTTGTTGATTTTGATATGTCTTCTTTGGTTTACCATCATCTTTTTTTTTTCAGGCTCTTTTTTTATGAAATAACATTTTTTTTTTTTGTGAAATTCGTTCTACAGTTTTGAGTGCGTGCAGGTACGTTGATTTTTTGAAGTAAAGAAAGTAGAGTTTTTGTTTGATGTTGGTTCCTAGGTTTGGTTCTTATTTTTTGTGTTTCTCATAATCCATTGCTTTTTATTTTCCATCTTTATCTACAATCTTTATGTATAGAACACTTTATCCATATAGTCATTCACTATAGAGTTTAATGAAGGAAAAAAGAAACACCCCCTTAGTTTTATTTACTTTGCAAATTATCGATCCTCCATGCAAAGCTTATAGCATAATGAAAAAAACAAAAAACCCTTATGAGGTAAATGTCAATTACAATTCTACCCCTTTCCCTCTTGTAACAATTATCTCACTTCAAACCTTCAAAACATATGTTTTTGTGTTTCAACATATTATTGGTAGCATGAAAGATCCAAGCATTGTTGCATTTTGGTTAATCACAATGCTTCAAATTATGGGAGGATTTAAATATGATGATGAGGTCAAATATAAAATACGGTGGTAATACATGACTCTTCTTCTTCTTATTTATTTATTTACTTATTTTTAATTCAAATTTATTACGAAATTAAATAGCTTCTTTTGTTGATATTAGTGTTTCTTATTTAGAAAATTATGTGATATGATCAACTTCGTAATGTTGTAGCAATGAGAAAACTTGGATGTGCAAGAAGTGAGATAAATTTATAATTTATTAACTTCAATGAGAAATTAATTAATTACAGTTTTTTATTGAATTTGAAATACAACAGGGATTATATCAATGAATCATGAACGTGCAAGAAATGATCCAGTGGTAGTAAAGAACATTCCTTACTACAAAGCAAAGAGCAAATTAGAGGTAGAAGTGATGAAGCTCAATCCACCATCATGACCTCAAAACTTGGGGGGGGGGGGGGGGGGGGGGGGGGGGGTAAACAAAAGTTTTTTCATTTATTTTTAGTAAATTATGATTGCCTAAGTTAACAGCCTAGCTGTTAGTTTTTTTTAAAATGAACATTTTGCCCTTAAACCAAAACTAAAAAAAAGTATAGCACAACAACAATATTTATATTTTTCTTTTTTTTTCGTTTTTTACTTAAGTTTAGAGTAGATTACATTTTTGGTTCTTGAGTATACCTGATTTTTTTCAGAAGGTTCTAAGGGGTGTTTTTGGTATTTCTAGGACAAATGCTGACTCTAGTTGAGTACACACTTCTATTATACCGTGCATTCTTACCTGCCGATGTATGGTACCGATTCTTTTTCAACAAAGAATACGGGAGCCTATTTCCATCTTTCACAGCATGCTTATAATTAACTTTAAAGCTTACATCAATTGTTGAGAATGTATATTTCTTATTCTTATTATGTTACTACCGGAGACATAAGAAAACTTTTTAATGAGGGCGTTCATGTCTTTTGTACAACTCCTCTGTTATATTATGTCGTGTTCTCTCTTGTCTTGTCTATTGATTTTTTACAAACGTATATACACACATGTAACATCATAATTTTATTATATATAACATCCAAGTTTAACATTGAGTTTACTGTTTTCAAAAATAGGATCATAGTTACTGATTAAAAAGATGGAACCAAGAACCAAACACAACATAAAAAAAAACAAAAAAAACAAGATTATACATCCAAATTATAAGTATTCAACAAAGAACCATACGAATGAGTATTAACATATAAATTTGAAAACAGTATCAAACTTACAGATTAAAAGGATTTAAGGAAGAAGTACATACACTTATTCTACTAATCAGATTGATGGGAAAGTTGAAGTTTTTTTGTTTTTTGTTTTTTACGGAAAAATTATGACAGAATGTTTGTGTAAATCGCTTATTAAAAAGGTTTGAAATATATATACAAGTCAATATGATGAAAATTAGCAGGTAATCAATTGAAACTCATTTAAACTTAAAATAGAAGATATCATCCTTGAAAGTGTATTGGTTCATAATAATATCCGAAACTTTTGAAATTTGAAATTAATAGTTTCTGAGATTTCAACATATAATATATTTGGAAAACAATTTTGAATGGAAATAGAGCCTAAATTTAAGGTTTACATTAATAAGGAACCAATTTTATAGTTATAAGTTTGGAAAGAATTCAAGTATCATTTTCATTCAATTCCTACATTTAATTTCCTAATATAAAGAATGAAAATTAATATTGGTAACGGAATCTGATTTTGGAAACTTCAAAATCATCATGTGAGGCTTCAAAACAAATGGGTTGAGTTCTTGTTTGATCAATGTGACGTAAGCAAATTGATCTAAGGGTGTAAAACCTATAAAGAAAACACAGTTAATGGCTCAGATTGTTTTAGATGATGTCATAAAGTTTCTCTTTTAATAATATTTAGAGATAGTCATGCGAACCGGGGCTAACTTTGTTTGTAGAGGTAAATGTCTTTCAGAGTAGAAGTCTCTTGTTTGAAACTCAACTGAGGAAAGAGTTTTCTAATTTTGGAATTCTAACATCTAACTAACTGATATGTTCTTAAAAAACAACTAATATTTATAAATTAGATAGAAAGAATATGTTTGACGAATTTATTTGACAATTGCAAAATTATAATTTCAATCCGTCACTTATCTCGCTTATTTTATAAAGAGTGGTCTCACTCGTTGTCAGCTTACTTTAAAAACTTATACTTATGAGACTTGTCGGAGTGGTCTCACTCGTTGTCATGGTTTTTGTCTATCATCTTAGTATCACTTGTACGGGTAAGCGAAAGTAACATTTGTACTGAATTGGACCAATATCGTATTTACAGTTTTGAGACAATACTCGGTACTAGAAAAATGGTTGAAACAAGATTGGGTACTTCTGTGACAACCCAAAAGTTCACGTTAGTTTTAACGTCGAAATTAATTACGTCAAAAATTAGCCAAATTTATCCCAAAAATATTTTTGACCGGAATTAAACCCGTTGGAATATTTTAAATAATATTCGTCAAGCAAAAATAAACTCGTAAATTATCTTTCCATTTTATTGGAAAAAGGTTTATTTTAATTACGACCATTTAACCTGGTAAAAATTTTAAACCTCGTTAAACAAAAGTATCGGGTAGTTGTATACCGGGTACAACACTCAAGCCCTATATAAGGGAGGGTGGACACTCCTTAGAACCCTTTTACCACCTAGACCCACTTTCTCTCTCTACTCTCTCCTCAAGTCCGATTTCACCTCAAAACCGCAAGTTTCCGCTTCCAAAACGTAAGTTCCCTTACCCTAACTTGTTCTAAACATCATTTCTTGTTGCTATAGTTCAAAAATCACTCAAGAAAGCCAACTAAAAGGAGTTCACGGCCTAAGAACCTCCTTAGGCCGTAAACACCTAAAATGGTGCCAAAATGCCCAAAACTCCCTCCTTTAGGCTTAGAAACTAGTTTTGGGTTAAACCTAGAAGTGTTTGAGCCTTGAATCATCAAGTTTGGGGGCTTAAAAGAGGGTTTACGGTCCAAGCATATGCTTAGACCGTAAACACCCTCTAAGCATGCAAATCAAACCCAAAACACTTCCAAACCTCATTTAGGCTTAAGATATGACTAAGGGACTTACCATTTCGGACTTGGAACACCCAAACATCATCATTTGAAGGACAAACAAGAGTTTACGGCCCAAGCATATGCTTAGACCGTAAACTCCCTTAAAACATGCCAAACGAACCTTCAACCCCCTAAAAAGCCTTATACCCTCACTAGAACTTGTTAGGAATGAGCTAAGGACCTTGAAATCAAAGAATGGAAGGTGTCCAAGAGTTTACTACCGTAAACCATGGAGTTTACGGCTGTAAACTCCTCAAGGAGTGTCAATGGACCGTAAACTCCTCAAATGGTCCATTTTGAGGCCTTAAACCCTTCATAAGCCCTAGAATTGAACCTAGCCTAATTCCACAAGTGTTATAAGACCTTAATGCATCAAAGAACACACCATCCATGAGTTTACGACCGTAAACTCATGGGGATAAGGTCTTTGGGTCGTAAACTCTATAAAGAGTTTACTCTTGAAGAGTAAACTCCCTAACTAGGCCATACACACCCTTAGATGTTACCCGAGACACTCCGAGCACTTAACCAAAGTGTTTTCCGCATTTTAGGGTGCGTATACGTGTTTAATTAGTATTATGTTCACTAATTGTATGTAAACATATGGCATCATATGTTAATAGGTCACTAAGTGTGTTCAAGTCTTTACTTGACACCGAGCACCCAACCGGCACTTTCGTTCGATCCGCTTACAACAGGTGAGTTGTACCCCTAAATTAACCTTTTAAATGTTTTTACATGCTTTTATGGGGGGGATACAAGTTAAAACATGTCAGTTATCATATCAATCATATGTGATTGATAACCCGCATGCACAAGGATTTATTACACTGTCAACTGTTTTACCAAGTATGATACTATAAATGGTTTTTCCAAAACGTCTTTACTTGTTCAAATCTTTTCTCAAATTGTCTATCGCGCTGTATGTTTTACTTCAAATTCAGTTACAGCAGTATTTTAAACAAAGGTTTTCTTTACTTATATTGTTTTATCAAAGTTATAATCAAAACTTGTTTATGAAAGATTGTCAAGGGTTTCTAAAGGTTTTCAAACTTATTTTACAAAAGAATACCAAGTCATGATTTTCTTAAGTGTAAAGGTTTTCCAAAGTTTTCATCAAAGTTTTCTTCCATGTTTTTATACTTCTACTTCGTTAGATACTACTACTTCGTTATGCCTCTACTTCGTTAAATGCTCCTACTTAGTCAAATGCTACTACTTCGTTAAACGCTTCTACTTCGTGAAACGCTTCTACTTTATTAACGCTTATACTTCGTGAAACGCTTCTACTTTATTAACGCTTCTACTTCCTGAAACGCTTCCACTTCATGAAGCGCTTCTACTTTGTTAATGCTACAACTTCGTTAAACGCTTCTACTTAGTTAAATGCTTCTATGTCATTAAATGCATGCCTGTACCTGTATAGTTATATAAATGATGTTTAAAGGAATTAGGAAGGCTAGTTCGCCCTATTTCCTTTTCCTCGTTGGGATGTGGTCTGGTGGGTATCGGATATCCGTCCGAAGGTCGTTTAAACATTAATTATATATCATGTATACATGTATAGACATGAAGGTTTACATCGATCAGTCAGTTGTGAGTCTCTACCGTTAGTCCAGCGCCTCTAATAGAATTCAGATTACGAGATGCATCTTCAAGACACGGATCTCCCCGTCGTCGAGTTGGTAACCAAAGTCTCCTGTAGGGAGAGCGGGCATTGTGTGTATAGATCTATACGGGACTGACACCCCCGCACCCTGACTGCTAGCTATAGTCCACGGCCTACCAAGCCAAGGGGTGACAAATGTCATATTTACACCGACGCTTGCAGGGCGTCAAGTACTCTAGTGTCGATTAGTATGGTTACGAGTATCTCCATGATTACCTTATAATTCATGGCCTTAAGGTAACGATAATTAACATTGTATGCTGGAAACACACTCTTAGAATTACTCTTTGTTTTAGACCTTGCTAGCTGTATCTTTCATTTGATATTGTCTGGGGTCTATGTTTCTTTGTTTTAGACCTTGCTAGCCGTATCGTACATTTGATACCGTCTTGGGTCCGTGTCTCCTTTTGTTAGAATGAGCCAGGCGTGTCATTCACTCGATACTCTCCTGGAGTCTATGATTTATTTGCCTTAGTCAGTAGTATTTTCTGCTGAGGCATATATTATTTTCCCTTGTATTTTACTAGTGATATTCTCCTACTTTCTTTAAAGTCAAATACCGTATTTTGGTTAATGATAGTATTTCAAGGAAAATTTCTCTTTAAAACATAACACTGTCGAGTCTTGGTAGAAGACTACTTTTAATTAGAAAATATAGGATTTTCTGGAAAGAACTCTAATACACCGTAGATTCTAAACTACTACTTTTATAAGGTTATTTTGAATAAAAGGCTTACTTACACAAATGACACTAAATACTTATGAACTCACCAGCATTTATAAAAATGTTGATACTCGCTTTCAAAATAACTTGTATTCTCAGGTCAGCAAATAGACAGGTACATCCCAGGAGCTTTTGGTGAAGACAGTTTAGTACCAAGCTGCACCTATATTATTACTTGTATTACTTTGATGTTTCTATGCAATGTAAACTATTTAAAACTATTACTATTAATGCAATGGTTGTTGTACTTTGATTACTATACTGCATATGTTGTGATACTTGACATGACGTCATCCACCCCAGAACGTTTCCGCCGTTCCGGTTTTGGGGTGTGACAACTTCGATGCCCGGTACCAACAAAAGAAGCAAAATATCGGACCGGTTCGGAAATATTTTGTCATATTTGAATTGATATATCTCTCATACGAGCTTAGAATGAGCTGAAATATTTTCCTATATATTTTTCCTTTGCATTAGCTAAAACTTAGGTTTTGGAATCACTTTACTTGGATTAATATTTGTTGAGTTACAGTCCCTTGAAGAGGGGTTGTTCGGGCTGGTTTTCCTCATTATTTCTATGTGCATATTTTTTGTCATCTTTGAATAATCATATCTCTCTCTTTACGAACGTAGAATGAGCTGAATGGTTTTCGTGTATATTCTCCTCCGTGTTAGCTACAAATTAGATCATGGAATCACGTTAATTAGCTTAGTATTTGTTGCTTTATACACCTTCAAACTTGGCATGTTGGTGCTGAAAAATTCGGTATTGGTAAAAAAAAATATCGGTACGTAACGGTAATGGCAACAACACCGTTTCCTGCAATTCAGTTCGGGATTGGTACCCTCAATTTAGACCATTTAGTTTTCAGTACTTAGAAGCATTCGACAAAATTACATGTAATTTTAATGACATAAATCTTAGTTATGGGTCCTCATGTTTCCTATGAACTCATTATCATTAATGAGGAATTCTAAGGGGTTGTTTGTACTTCTGACAACATCTGGTCGTGCCATACAACACACGTATAAATAGAGCCGACATGAGACATGTCTCACGACGTGATGAGCCCCTGGACATCCTATAAATAGAGCCAAAATTCACTCATTTTATTACACCTTTCAACTCCATTCTCTATAAAACCCCCCAAGGTCCCAAGACCTTTTCTCTAGCACTTCCTATGTGTTAGTAGCGAAGCTCAAGAGCGTTAGAAAGCCCCAAGAAATAGAGCTTTCGGCTTAGAAGCCCTGCCACGCAAAGTCCGATTTCTCGCTAAACCACCTGTAAGTTGAGTTATGCTTACCGTACTTTAAGTATAACTTTTGTTTGAGTTCATTATCGTTATTATGAACCTATAAAAAATATTTATCAGTGATTCCAAATTATTATACTGATTGATCTACTTACGAGGATGATATCTATGTTGGATTTAGTGAGGTGTTTAAAGTGAGATTTCCAAACAGTATACTTCGTATACCAAACGGACCCAACCTCCGATATGAGCTTACATGGTTGCTCTTTACTTGATAGATCTTAAAGTAGACTTTGAATTCATGATGAATCTATACTAATAATCAGTCGCAATAAATATTAGACTAAGACTTAGTGATAATGATACTAAGTTTCGTCAAAGGAAAAGGTAGTTGCTAGATGCGAAGCGTTGTCCGAATTTCGAGTCTTCACTTTATCAAGTGAGTGCATAGTTACTTTCATCTTACAAATAGATATGAAGTATTTAATATAAATACATGGTATATGTGTTTATTATCCGTGTTCCTGATATCTATGTTAGATGAACGATTTATACATGTTTAACTTGTTTTAAACTGTGTATGTATTTTTATACCTATAAATATAATGGGCAAAGATGGGGTAGATGAAAGATGATATGGATGATAGGTTAAGAAACATGATATATATGATGAGAGGTGAAAGATGATGAGAAGCCTTGACATTAAAGTTGATCGAGTCATCTAGTAGAGTATAGATGACAACCACGGACTATTCTAGACAGTCCATTGGAACACTAGCAGGCTCGCAGCATGTAGGTGTTTTTGAACTACATATTCACCAGATGTACTCTAAAACCCCTAGCAGTTGTGCCTAATAGACACCTTAGCAGCTGTGTCTAATAGATAACATTGTCAGTTGTGCCTAATATATAACATTGGTAGCTATGGACTTAGTGTATGTTAGATAAACCCCAACAACGATGGGCTTTGTGCCTATTCCTTAGGACAATCATTAGGAATAAATGAATGAAGAATAGATGATTCTTAGGGAAGATCCTCAAGAATAAAGAAGATAATTGGGATGGTAAATTGGGTTAATTGTTTGATGACTAAACATAGTAAATATGTTATTGTGGGTTGAAAACCCTATGTACTTACCAGGTTTACCAACCTGACTCGCTCAGTTTATTGTATCACAGGTGGCTATATGAAAGATACATTATGCTGAGAGATTCAAGGAGTATTAGACCACTAGCTTAATTACTATAAGGCTTGTAATATTTCGTTATGCTTATGTTCTTGTATTGATGATGACATCCCAATGTTTTAATATAAATAAAATACATTTCTTCGAAAAATGATTTGATAATATCATTATCATGTTTTCTGCAAACAAATTTTGCAATATTATTCTTCAAAAGGATTCTCTGATTTTTAAATAAGTATAAATAAATCGGTCTTTTATGGTCGTTAGAATGGGGATGTCACACCAACGGTTGCATCTTGTCGTGAGGTCGTTGATGCTTGACTTTGACTTACATGTAAGTCAAGCATCGCTCCACAAACCAAGCCACATTCCGCTTCATGCAGGGCCACCAATAATCACGATGAAGATCCTTATACATCTTCGTCGCCCCGGGATAAATGGAGAACCTAGATTTGTGTGTCTCCTGTATCAGAACCTAACGCACACCACCCCAGTACGGAACCCAAACCCGCCAATGAAGAGTCAACAACCCCCGACTATCATAATCGAAGGAAGCCACCTGACCCACAATACGTTCACTCTTTCGGTGCTTTTCCTTCATAGCCTCGACCCGAGCCTCACGATCATAATCCTTCACCACATCCAACCATCGATGATGCCTCTGTTTTTGATCAATAAAACACATAATGCAATCATTCAAATACTTAATTCATAGCAACAATTAATGAACGATGTTCATATAATTAGCATAACATAGTTCAATACATATCGATTGAAGGCAAGCGGGCAACAAGTTGTGCCGCTAGCGCTTTCTTTATGGCAACACTAATCCTTTTGAAAACAACATCTGTGGATCTAGGAGATATGCCTTTAGAGTGCATGACCAGTTAGAATCTGTTGAGGAGCTCCACCGCCTCTGGTTCAAGAAAGCCAAATGTGTCAAATGCAAAATGCACAAACACATGTTGATTTTCTATACATGCATTCTCGTGCTTTGCCACTTTGCACGCAACAACTTTCAAAACGGCATGCCCTGCTGTGAAACCCCCGGTCCTCTAACCGACGAGAGGAGAGACCCCAGTAAGATCCACACACACGTGCTTCCCTCCTACCCATCCAAATACCAAAATGCCAGCCGGTCTAAGAATGGATATTCTATCATGCAGGTCCGTCAAGAAGTTCACTGGCGCTTCTTTCTTCGCAGAAATACCAGCCCGCCGACAAGCATCAAAGAGAACATCCCTAACCACATCATGTCTATACTTGAAACCAGGGAGCTTTCTACAATGAACTGCATGTTCCTCAAATGTATCCAAACATGCCTTGCTGCAAACTGGCATATCTCATCGATTGGGAATAGAGGAATCATGAGGCTGTAGCGCAGGATAGTTCGATACTCCACATGATAGATATGATGGCCAAGGCCATCAATGGGGATGCTTAGCAGAAAATCCTGAGCATAAGGTGCCCGAAGACACTCAAAAACTGCTTTTTGTCTAACAGTCATGTCGAAGTCGACTTCCATATCTTTGACAATTTTGCTAAAAAGGGAACACGCCAATGATTTTTGGGATTTAGGGGGTGCTGTCCTTATTAGTGAAACCGCTATAGTCGAATCACTGAATTGTATCGTGAAGACGAGTCATAACACATAGGTAATCAGAGTCCATACCAGATATGCCACTGTCACGTAAGATGTGGTCTTGTAATGCCCAAGATTGCACCCTCGAGGCTACAAATACGTAGGAGGAAACCTCGTATATCGAGTACAAACCCAAACCACCGAAACGAATAGGTAAGGAAGCCAGACGCCATTGAATGTCTCCAAAGAAGGGGCCTCTACGTACCACTATATCCTCGATAGACATACACAATCCTTTGTCAAAGAACAAAGTTGCCTCTTCTATATGCACCGGCTGACAAGTCCTTAAACCAAACAAAAGTTTTGCAATGCCCATACATGATCGAAGCAAAAGGAGCTCACTCAGCGGGTCACATAGTTGTGGAAGAAGACCCATCAAATCAAAAGCATTGATCACTCTCTTCATGTCTAACCCGCTAATAAACCCCACGTCTCTACTAACAGCTCCCCCAAGGAGCTTTACCCCTAAAGAAGGTCTCCCTATATCCGTTGGGAATAAATCGGCACGAAGCTTCCTACCATCACAGGAGGGCCAAAAAATCTTTGTTTCCTTGATGTTCAACTCAAGACCCAAGCCTGGACCATTCAACCGAATAATGTTCAACACTCTAGCCACCTCCTCTGAATCCCCAATGACCGTTCCATCATCCAGATACCAAGCATAGAGAATGAGCTTACACTTGTCTCTAATCTTGTGCACAAGCGGGTGAAAAACGAGGGAAAAAAGAAGATGGCCCAAGGGGTCGCCTTGCTGCACCTCAGTGGCAGACCATATATGTTGATCTCTGATATAAAGTCTTGTTGCTTGCCCGTACAAGAAATTCACCCACAAAAAATAGAAGGGCACATCCTCTTAACCTCGTGGAGCAATGCTGATCTATCCACCAGGTTAAAGGCATTCGAGAAATCCATTGTAAACATTATGTAAAACCCCGTTTATTTATTAAATAAATAAATTAATTAATGAATGGCTCATAGCCCTAAAACAAATAATTATTTAGCAAAGTGTTGATCTCGAGGAGCTATTGTCACACTTTTAGAGGTTGGGGGCTAAAAGTGTAAATCCAGACTTAATTTGTAAGTATTATTGAAGGCAGGGATTAAATTGTAACTTTTTGGACTTTATTTGAAGTGATTTTGGAGACAAAGGGGCTGTTTTGGAAATATTGTACCTAAGTTGTAATGGATTTTTAATGTTGGGGTTTAATGGGTAAATATAGGATTTGATTGGAAAAGGATCCTATGGGGAGGGACTAAACTTGTTTATTGAGCAAAGTTTTAAGTGGAGCGGGATTTAAACCCGATGACTCCTTCATTCCCGTTTAAAGCATCGCTACCAAAACCCTAAACCCTCCCGTATGTAGCAGCCGTCATTCCCCCCTTATGCCTCCTACTGCCGGCCGCCACCCCATTATCCCTTGCTTCTCCGACCGACCAAGCCGCCAAAGAACCAAGATGACCGGCGTCATTTCACTCCGTTGAAGACATGAACCACCGCTATTGAAGATGAACGCCACCATGGAGCGACATGGGCAGTTGAGGTCGGAGGGAACACGCCCGGGAGTGTCGCCGTTGCTGTTTCCGGTGGACGCCGCTACTCAGTTGTAGCGCTGATTGTACCGCCGCTTCTCTTCTTCTGTTACAGCGTTGTTACCGTTCCTTTTTCTTCTTCTTTTTCGCTGCTGCTGCTTCCTCGTGTCACCACCGCCACCGTACGCCGCCAGGTGGGCGGCTGGATCCCCTTGCAAGCAAGGAAACGTGTGTGTGTGTGCCTTCTGTGAGTTCGTGTAGGTGTGTGTGATTTCTACTTCAAGATTCGTGTGGTGGGTGTTGCTACTTGACGGGGAACCGAGAGAAACCACCGCCACCACCGTGAGGTGGTGGCTGTCGTCCCAAAGCTTTTTCTGCCGCCTCATGCCGTCGTGAACCACCGCGGGTGGGTGTACTTTTGGTGTGTATATGTTTTGTAAATAGATTAGGGTGTGCGTGTGTTCTTTGGGGTTTTGTATTGTACATTGTAACACAAAAAAAGGAATAATGAGAAAGGAATTTGAAACCACCACCGTGAGGTGGTGGCTGCCGCCACCGGCCGCCGTGTCGGGTGGCGGTGTGCTTTGATGGTGTTTGGATTCGTTTGGAGGGTTTGAAACCCTAATGGGCCCAAGGAAGCCCTAATGGACCTAATAAGACTTAATGGGCTTAATAAAACCTTAACGGACCCTAATAAAACCCTAATGGGCTTAATGACATTCTAGTGGGCCTAGTAGGCCCAATAAAGCCCTAATTGATCTAGAAGCCCAACAAGTTAATAAATGGGTTAGTCTTTGGGTTGGAAAACACTAATGCCAATTAAACTCTAATTTTTTAGAATTAATCAGGAAGCACACGATAATTATTTAATAACTTGAGATATTAAATAATAAACTTTGGCAAAGATTAATCTAAGCGATAATGGACTTAATGGATTAAGTCCTTAATGGGTTAAGTAGGAAACTTAACCCTAATCATCATTTTATGGGAAACCCTAATTTCACTTGGGTTTATTATTGGGCTTCCTTTTGGGCCTTGATGATCGGGTTATTAATGGGCTATCCAAAGTCAAGCAATTAGACTAGAATAATTTAATGGGCCTAGGGTAAGGCCCATGTAAGGGGCTTGGGCCCAATTTGGAAAATTGGGCCATAGATGGGCCATAGTTTGGGCCTGAATGATTATATGATGTTGGGCCTCAGAATGAGACCATGTATAGGCCTAGGCCCAATTTGGAAAATTAGGCCATGTGTTGGGCTTTGATTTCCTAGTTGACTTTGGGCCTATGGATTGGGCCTTGAGCTTGAATAAGCCAAGCCAGGGGTAATGTAGTAATTACCCAAAGAATATACGTATGGTTATGTATTGGGAACCAATTATTAATTAGGTGTTATTTTGGTGTTGACAGTTCGGGAATCTGTCAGCCAGCAGTTGGGGTCGAGTCTGTGGGACTTCAGCAAGTGTGGGATTGTGTCTTCGGGACTTCAACAATATGAGGTGAGTTACCTTCCAGTAGCGGTGGGTCTAAGGCCACAATGTCGGCCCACCAATAGGAGACGTATGATAGATGATTGTCTCTGTGATATCATCTAGGTTTGCTACTACCTGATATGTTATATGCTAGCATGATATGTTATATGTGATAGTAGTAGAGTTTGGTTGTTAGGACCGGAGGGTAGTCAGACACCCCAGATACGTCTGACAGTATGTGATGTTATGTTTATATGCTAGCATGACCTGTTATATGAGTTTGAGGTAGTAGGAGGGGAGCAGTCCCCGAGTTCGGTTGTTAGGACCGAAGGGTAGTCCAGACACTCCAGATATGTCTGACAATATGTTATGTTATGATATGTGATAGTAGTAGTAGTGGGGGGTGAAATAGTCCCCGAGGTTCGGTCGTTAGGACCGAAGGGTAGTCAGCACCCCAGAATGGCTTGACATGGGTAGTCAGCACCCCAGAATGGCTTGACATGGGTAGGACGGCACCCCAGAATGGCCGCATGGGTAGGTCGGCACCCCAGAAAGGCCGTACCGGGTAGGTCGGGCACCCTAGAAATGCCTGGCAGTATGTATGTTATGTGATTGTGTGGTATGTGGTAGGATGGGGGAACTCACTAAGCTTTGTGCTTACGGTTTTCAGTTTTGGTTTCAGGTAGTTCGTTTTCAAAAGGAAGGAGCCGGCTTGATCGCAGCGCATCACACTATGGTTTTCCGCGCATGAGATCTTTGGGATTACACTCTGATATTGTTTTATGATAACATGTTTGATTATTTCTACTTTGGTTTTGACATGACATAATATTACAGATGTTTTATTTCACTGTTGGTTTTTAAATGACGTAATTAAAAATGAAATTTTTGGCCTATATTTTTGGGATGTTACACATTACAAGAGACCCATCAGCATGTTGTTCACTCAACACCCTATTGGCATTGTGTAACCCATCCTCAGCACCACCGGACACACCAACCCCGAACTGAAAATCATTAAGGTACTTGGCCATTTCTTTACCCACACCTTTCATGGCAACGTTGGAAACCAGACATCTCCATATAGTGCCTACTGCAATTGGACGAATCCCGTTGTCAGGTTTAAGCAGAGGCGTGAGAGGAGCGGATGCAACAAACTCTGCCAAAATTGTTGGGCATCTTCCCGCTAACCATAAATTAACCACTGAAGTGATTGCACGTATGAGATATGTGGCTATAACAGACCCTTATCCACAAAGGACATCCAGTAAGTATTGAGCCCTCAAGCTATTAAGTAGCCTATGGAGATTTTCTGTGACAGCAATAGTGCGATTGCCTTAGCCAAGGAACCAAGAGATCATTGCAGATCTAGACAGATTCACAGAAAATATCACTTCATAAGACACAAGATAGAAGAAGGACTCCTTGTGGCAAAGAGGGTGTCATCAGAAGAGAATCCTACAGATCCCCTTACGAAGAAACTGACGAGGGTTAGGCACTAACAGCATCCGAGGCGCATCGGCTTGAAGGATGATATTAGTTTTACAGATTAGATAGCTATTTCTGAAACTTGTAAAATGTAATCGACATTTGATGATGAATATAAGGTGTGTCTATTTATGAGTAAGGTATTACTGTCTTTTGTCAGTTATTTACTATTGTTTCAGCTTTGCATGTTTTGACTTCCACAATAAATTACTTTATTCTAACTTCCACAGTCGGTCATACGTCGGAAGTACGTATGAATTAAGACTGTCATGAATTGGGCTTGTAGATGACTAAAGGTGTTTAGCCATAGCAATGGTTGCTACAACATTCAAGAGTGTTCATGAGTTCTGAGTATTGGAATAAACCCACGCTCACTTGCATCACTTCATCGAATTTATCTCGAGTGATCGTGAGATGGTAATATCATACAAGTCTTCAAAACTAGAGATATAATTTGTTGCCTATGAGTTGGTTACGCATTGATTGCACGAAAACGTATCAGTAACTTGATGCTACAAAACGTGCCTTTGTGTATAATTCAACAGGTAGTAGAACAAGTCTATGAGTCGAATTTTATCTGTTCCTTCTAGTTCTTGGAGGATTAGAAGCGATATCTGGGCCCCTCGATGATTTTGTTTTGGCATATGTATCAGTCCCGGTCAGAACCTAATTGATGTGTTCAATTTAGTTCTATGTCAAACAAATCGGAAATCGGGAAACAAACTACTGGACAATAAGTATGACATAGTTCCATGTATTTGTCCGACTGATATCTTGAGAACAGAGGATTATATGATCACTTATCTAAAATGACACTTCATAGTTCAACAAAGTTTTAAGAGCTACGATTGTCGGTTGGTTCCTGAAGTAATATAGGAAAATATAGTTATTAGACTTATCCAAGTGGGAGACTGTTGGATAAGGTGTCTAAGTCCATAACTTTATTTGGTATATACTTGACCCGAACCGGCATGGTCCATTTGGGTTACACTTCATCCGAACTATTTGTATGGTTAAACCTTTAAGAATTGTATGTTTATGATTTGTTAATATATTATAAGTTATAATATATTAATATGAAATCATATTATTTAATTAGTTTTGATAATAAATTAATTTAGAATTAATTTGGTGATAAAAAATATGACTAATTAAATATGGGCTCTTGTATTTTATGTAGTGTGGGCTAATACTCATTTAGAATGGGCTTGGAATGCATGGGAGTCCACGGATAGTCCATGGAACTTTTAACCCATGGATCCTTGGAAAGGAAGAGTCATGGGTATTAGGGTTTACATAGATGTAACCCTAATTCCCCACACTATATAAAGGAGCTTATGATGCTTGAAATGGCGTGATTTGTGATTTCCATTTGAGGCATCCACATTATTGGTGCTTAGCTCTCAAGCTCCAAGGAATCAACTCACTATTGAAAGGTATGTAATTCTTCTAGCTTTTATGTTTAAAGTTCCCCATGCCATGCTAGATAGGTTATGAACCTTGGAAAAACAAATTTGCATGTATTCATAGTAAAACATAGATCCAAGGTTTCTAGGGTTGCATGTACACCATAGGAGTGTTAAGATGCTCAAAACCTAACATAAACTGCATCTCATACAACAAAAACTCACATTTGGAGAACTTTGTGAAAATTCTTTCCCTCCTCAACGTCTCCAGCACTTCCCTCAAGTGCTCCTCGTGGTGCTCTGGGTTTTGGAATAAACCAAGATATCATCGATAAATACAATTACATACCGATCCACACATCGACATTCACATGCGGTTCATGAGATCCATGAACGCGGATGGAGCTTTGATGAGCCCAAAAGGCATCACCATGAACTTGTAATGACCATAACGAGTCCAGAAAGCTGTCTTCTACACATCCTCCTCTTTAACCCTCGTCTGATGATAACTCGTTTGCAAATCAATCTTGGAAAACCAAGATGCACCCTAAAGCTTGTAAAAAAGATCATCAATCCTCGGGAGTGGATAATGGTTCTTCATTGTTACCTTATTCAGCTCCCGATTCAATGCACATACGATGAGACCCATCCTTCTTCTTCACAAACAAAATCGGTGCTACCCATGGTGAACTGCTCGGTCGAATAAATCCCTTGTCTAACAACTCCTGCAGCTGTATAGACAACTCCTGCATCTCGGGAGGAGCCAACTGATATGATGCTTTGGCTATTAGAGCCGCAACTGGAACCAAATCAATCTTGAACTCCACCTGCCTCTCCGGAGGCACCCCAGACAAATCCTCTGGAAAAACATCGGGATAATACCGTATAGTCGGCACATTATCCACGGTCGTCTTAACCTTATCCTAGGTTTCCATAACATAGGCGAAAAATCCTGAACACCCCTACTAAAAATAGTGAATGGCCCTCGCTTGTAACGTCCGCGTTTCCAGGCTAGGCATTATCATTGATGTAATAGTCTAGGTTAACCCTTGTAACTCTTTTTGGAGTATTAATGATGAAATATTTGAGTATTATGTGAATTATGTGTTTATTTTCTTAATTATTATAATTTAATGAATTAAGCATAAAATAAGCGTCAAATTTGAAGTGTGGGATAAGCCCGATATCTTTGCATAAAGATGTAGTGGTCGAAAAAAGGATTCCGAAGATATAAAGAATGCCGAAATCCGAGTTATAACGAAGAAGTTATGACATGTCGAAGTTTCGCGACAGAACCGGCAACGTTGAATGACGTAAAAAGTGAAATTTACGTTAGAGCGATATTTAGCCTTATTGATCTAAACGAAATTCGTAGAGTTTGTTAAACCGAGAGCGTGCATAAAAAGAACGCCCAAATCTGACTTCGTACAAGGAAGTTATGATTTTTCGAAGTTTCGACTTAGCAGTATGCAGCCCGAATACTCGATTTGAGATCGAGCATTTTTTAGCCGAAACAATCTAAACGAGAATTGAAGATCTCATTAATTTTAGTGAAACAATGAAAATATAGGCGAAAACGGACGTCGGATGAAGAAGTTATGATTTTATAACAGAGTTTTCCTGTCCCGGCCTACTAAAAATAAATAATAAAAAATAAAATCAAAATTAGCCGATGGAGTCTAAATGAAAGTTGTAGAGTGTAGTCTCACCTACACGTGGATATAAAGAACGTCGAAAACGGAGTTCGTATGAGGAAGATATGAATTTTTGAAGTTCATTAAATATTTTCGATATTTAATTTAAATATAAAATACCGATATTATGCGAAGGGGGGGAGTCAGCGATCCTATCCTCATTACGCCCAGCGTAAATCGAAGTTCCAACCCCCTATAAAAGGATGTCGAGGGCAGCCGATTCTTTTGCTGATTTCTTCCCTTTCTCTCGCGTTTTTGCATCGTTTTTCGTGCAATAATTATCCCGAAGCCTCGGTATCATTCCCGAGCCCCGAAGCAAGTCTCGAAGCCCCGAAGATCCTGAGAAGTGCAATTCCCGAGCCGAAGCTCTGCCCACGAGAAGTCCGGTTTTTGTGAAGATCTTCCAGATTTGCCGAAGAATACTACTTCTATAAGTCGTAGTGTTGTCCGCTCATCTTCTGATCAAGTGAGTGTGTGGTTACTTTCTTCTAATGTATAATTATGAAGTATTTTATATAAAATACGTGTTATGTGTATATTTTTTTGTTATATGTGTGAATGTATATTCACTTTCTTCTATCTCATAGATCTGATTTATTCTCTATGAAATACGTGTTATGTGTATGTGTCTCATCTGTTATGTGGAATATGTATTGATTGAACATGATATTGTCACAACTGGAAATTTTGTGTCATGTAATCTATACATTCAAGCTAATGTGAATCAAAAACTTCAATCAAATACATCATACAAGTACTACAAATAGTCATCAAACAATTGGGAACACTAGAAGTTCTTAATTAGGTCCATTTTGGACTAGAACTTCCTTATTGGACCAAATGGACCAATAAGCTTCCAATTTGACTATCTTGGGTTTAGAACCCTAATTGGATTCAAATTGGACCCGCATTTATTTTATTCAACATTTTAGGTCATGTTGGACCTAGAATGAAATGAACTAAAAGCCTTGATACATGAATAACCTAAACTAGTCCAATAAAAATATGAAAATCCTACCACATTCTTTTAGGTATAAAACACACCCTAACTAACTCTAATTTTGGGCTTAAGGGGAAAAGGCCCAAAATTTTCTTTTCCCTTTCCAATTCTCGGCCCAAGGCCCAAACCCAAAGAGAAATGGAAGTGTTGACTTTGGATGCCACCTCACTATTACCCAAAGGACATCCATGCATTGTATCTTATTCTTCCATGCAAGTATCACTTCAAAGATCACCTCACTTCTTCCTCTCTCTCACTCTCGGCCATACACCCACACACACCCACAAAAATCTCTCAAATTCTCTCTAGATTACTCAAGAACTCTCCTTCCTCCCCTCTTCAAAAATCTCGAGTTTTAGGAAGCATTCAAGAGGAAATTTCCACAAATTCTTCATCTAAGGTAAGATTATGCATAGATCTATGATTTAGATTCTTGTTGTTATCAAAATCCTTTCCTAATCTATGCAAAAATCGTGATCTTGCATCCTAGAACCATCTCAAACTCGAGATCTACCAAGGAAAGGTGCTAAGGCCAAAAATCATCAAGTTTTCCTCCATCTTTTCTTCCAAAAACCGAAACCACACCCAAGGTGAGCTTCATACCCCCTATTTTCTGTTTTTATGAGTTTTGTGGGGGAGGGGGGGGGGGAATACAAGTGAAAGTGTAGATCTATATGTGTTTTGTATGCCTTGTATGATTTCCATGCTTATATGTATGCATTTGTGTGTTATAATGTTGGATCTAGCCATAAAACCCCTCAAAACCGAGATATATCTTGTGTTAAATGATTTTAGCTTCAAATATATTTCTAAATACAAAGTGTTTCAAGAAAAATGGTTAAGTGGTTTAGTAACAATTTTCTTTGGGTTAAAAACACAAATTTTGGACCTAAAATGTGAAAAATACAAAATTAAGGGCCCAAATTGACATATCACGAATTCTGATGGATGAGGTGTGTCAAAACAGTTTCAATAAAACAATTTCTGGAAATATACTCATTTAGAGGATTAAAAACATAAATTTCAAGCTTAATGGGCTAAAAATGACATTTTCGGCCCAATGAGGCCCATTATGCGAGATTTTCTGATTTGGAGGGCCAAAAACTGCATTTTTCTGTAAAAAAGTGGACTATAAGTGTTCCAAGTCCTTTTCAAAGGTTTAAAATGCTTTTTAAATTTAAAAAGGACCAAAGTTGCAAAAATTTTACAATTTGGGCCAAAATTGTCAAAGTTGCGAAAAAGAAGGGCTAAAACCGAGAAAACTGCATTTTCAGGGACTTAAACTGTTTTCTATGAAATATATGCTGAAAAATATTAATTTCAATAATTTTTGGTGTTAAAATGTCAAGAAAATTAATTGAAGGACCAAACCGGGAAGTATTCAATAAAAGGGTTGAAAATGTAAATTTTACAAACAATGAGGGGCTGAAAACAGGAAGATTTCAAGGCAAATTCAATATACGCAATTTGATCAAATAATGGCACCGCGACTATCGACGAAATACAATACACTACAATACCAAAATCGTTGTGAAACGAATTGGTTCGGTCTCGAACCAATAAAAATCCGAAACTACTAACACGACGACACTACGATTCATACAAATAACGTTTGGGAATTCAATATACATGCGAGTGTGCACAGACGTCTACGCACCATCTTTGGGCCCCAAAAGTGTAAAATCTTGTTTGTTGGGCCTAGCTAGCCCAATGACCTGATCTTAAGGCCCGAAGACATTTTTTTTCTACGAAGTGTTGGGTTTCACCGACTTGGCACAACGTAGAGGGACTTTCAATGGCTTGTATACTACTGGTCCCCAAGGGTCCTTTGGTATTGCTAGTAAAGTCTACATTTCATGCGAGGCGGGTCTGGGACCCCTCGTACATTTTTATCCCCAACCGGTTAATGGAGTCATCGAGGTCTTCGTGTCCTCTTTCTCTTCGGATGTGGGACTACACATAGTCAGGGCGATTGGATAACGTGATTAAAACGGACGACGCCTTCGGGATCGTTAGTATAGCTATAAACTGGGCGTTTGTGTAATGCGGGTTTGTAGTAATTAATCATGCTCAAAAATAATCCAACGTCGCCTGGGACTGACACTATACGCTATGCAATGGTTTCAATGTAACTTCATGTAATTTAAGAAATTAGGAAAACATCGGGTTTTCCTAGGGTTTTCAATACATACGGATTCGAAATGCATACAATTTTAATGAACAATTTTTACAAGTATAAAATCAAACAAGCATACCTATGGATCTTCACACCTTTTTTTTTCTATACTATTTTCAGAAAATATCGGATTTTCTGGTGGTTTTCAAACAATACAAAACATTGGATTTCAAAAACTACTTATGAACTCACCAACATTTCATATGTTGACGTTTTTCAAAATACTTGTATTCTCAGGGAACCAGTGAATCAAAGGAAATCATATTCAGTGATGGCTTGCAGTTTATTTATGTACGAATCGAACAATTTATTTTTGGGAATGTAATGTTTAAACAATGTATTTCATGTAAACGCTACTAGTTGTACTATATTAATGAATGGTGACGAATGTTGTTATGTTTCATATATATTCAATGTTATGGTATTCAATTGAGTCACGACAGCCCCCGGACGTTTCCGCCGTCTGGTTCGGGGGTGTGACAGATATACTGGTTTTAAACTATGTATAAAAATATATATATATTTTTATCTACTAATATGTTGGGTACAACGTGGGTAGATAGTTGATGTGTGATAAACAAATGAGAGGCCTCGTTGTTGTTTTTGATTCAGTCATATAGGTGAGTTTAGATGACGACCACAGACTTTTCTAGACAGTCCTGTGGAACGCTAGCAGGTTCGCCACCTGTAGGTGTTAATGAACTTGGGTGTTCATTCGTTGTACTCCATCCCCCTCATGGTTTCCTTATTTGACATATATTGTCGGGAAACCCCTGAATGCATGTGTTGTCGCCCCGATGTAATATTCTAAGACTAGGTCCCTTGTGTTAGTTGTTTTAGGGATGTAAAGTGAGAATAACGGGAATGGGTAATTGGGTTACTGTTGGTTGGTGGAATTAAATATAATTATTTGTTGTGGGTTGAAAACCCTATATACTCACCAGGCTCCCAAGCCTGACCCACTCAGTTTATTTGTATTACAGGAAGTGGTCCAAGGGCATAAGATGGATGAAAGACAAGTTGTTTTGTTTACAAGTTTGTATATGTATATATTTGTTGAATGACTTGTAATGTTATCGTTTATGCTTTATGGTCTGTATCGGAACATGACATCCCGAGTTTTGATTATATAATGAAAATACATTTCTTGATGAAATGCTTTGGTAAATATTATTTTATCGTACTTTGTTTTTGGGAACAAATTCCGCAACTCTTTCAAATCAAAAGGATTTACTCTGAAATTATTTTAAAAGCATAAATGAAAATCAGTCTTTTTTGGCCGAGATTTTGGGGATGTCACATCGCTGCAGAACACAACATCGACCCACTTTGAGCTCTCTCTCCCTGAACCACTAACTCTCCCCCACTTAGGGTTCGAGTCTGGACTAATGGTTGATCACAATCGATCACCGCCCGATTGGGGCTCAGCCAATCCATACCTCTATAACCTTGAGCCCATGCAAAAGGATGGGAAACAAATCAATTTAATACTCCTCGCCGAACAACTAAAGAGTACAACCTCGATGAACCCTATCAACCCGAACATATCTATCATCTGCGATCTCGACATCTAATGGACAATATAGTTCCCTCAGAGCTCCAGCAAACCTCTTGCCAAGAACAAGCGATACAAAGGATCGAGTAGCCCCCGAATCAAACAATACCAAAGCAGAAATACCAATAATGAGGAATGATCCTAAAATAAAACATATAAGTATAAGCAAGCAATTCAATATAAATAAGGAGATCAGGTGAAGATACATACCCGTGTCCACATCAGGTGTCGCGCGAGCCTCCTCGGCCGTCAACTGGAAACCCCTGGTCTTCTCCAAAGGAGCATCTGCCTTGCCCCAACGGTCGTTAGTGATCCGAAGAGTCGTAGGAGTGGGTGCTGACACCGGCCCTGCTGCAACCAGACTTATACATTAGGCCTTCTTGTGGACCTCTGATTGCAATGAAAAGAATAGATAAGATCCTGGGGTGGTGGTGGTAACAGTATAAGTTCTATAATGACTCGTTTGTCCGCACTTGAAGTAGCCCGAACCACTAACCATGCATGGTCCCTCGTTCGTCTTGCCACACTTCCCACAGCGGCTTTGGCCCTACTGGCCTCTCGATCTCGAATCCTGAACCTTGGGCCTCTTGCCCGATCCCCTAAAATCCTGACCCTGATATGGCTTCCTCTTCTTCTCCACCTAAATATCAATCTCCCTCTCTCGGGCTCTCGCTATCATGTCCTCCAGTGTCTTGCAACTGGATGGGCTCACAAACTGGTGAATAGCGCTCTTCAGCATCTCGTGATACCTTGCCTTCTTCATCTCCTTGCTGCCACATACTGCGCAACCAAAAGTGCCCTCTCACGAAACATCGTAGTGATCTCAGCCACCGTCTCAGTAGTCTGGCAGAGATCCTAAAGCTCTCGCACCAACTGTTGCACCTCGATCACTGGTGCAAACTCAGCCCTGAACCTGGTCACAAAATCATCCCATGAAATGGAATCATTATCCTCATCACCAGCGGAACGCCTAACCTACTCCCACCAATCTCGTGCCATGTCCTTCAGAAGACAGGATGCAAGTCTGAAATTTCCCCTCTCGAGACAACCGTTGTTGCAGAAAGCTTTACCAACATCCGTTAACCACCGCATGCCCGCTATCGGGTCCTTCTCCCCAAAATAGTCTGGAGTCCCACATGCCCAAAACTCCTTGAAGGTCAAAGAGCGCGCCCCTACCAAGGCCACCATCACAACAAAATGAACTCAACCGTTCATCCAAAATCTCCAGAATGACTTCCTTGACCATACCAAAGATCACAGGAGTCTGATCAAGAATGCAACGTGTAATCTCAAGAAAAATAAACTCCTTCGTCTGATCATCCAATTGCCCGACTCCGGAACCTAAGCCTGAGCCCTCCCTAGAACCACAACTACCAACAGGTCTACCCCACAGAGTCACCATACTGGAAATAGATCATATAAACCATAATAATATATCGAAGGATCACAAACTCTACCAACTTCCTGGATTCATCGCAACTCTCCTTAACTCGAGTACGGATCCTCTGCTTCCAGTAGTACGGGCCCATACTACCTACCACATCTATCCGTACTTTCCTTAAGGATTACCTTGTATCCTCCAAGTCACCTTATATCTATACAATTAACCTTCAACAAGTTAAGGCTCCCAACACTAGATCTCATCCTAGGTTTTTCGAGGGTAAACTCCACAGCACTCTCCGCCATCAACTGCATAAGGAACTCCCGCTAACTTCCTCTAACCAGCTCGCAAATACAATTACATATCACCAAAACCAGATAATTCTTCAAATGAGAGGTCTCACACTACAACGGTTGGACTCAGACAAGAGTTGCGCAATAAAGTTAAAACATAACCTTCTAAAATTATATAGTCTTGGTAATATGTAACTTAACATATTCACTTCCGAGTTAGATGAAGCTAGTTATAACTCCAAAAAAGCACAAAGCAGGCAGCATTTGAGCATCAAGTAATCAGAACCAAACATAACCTAATCAGGTCATCCTATCACTGACTAATCAGTACTAGCATGAAAGTCTACATGCTCATACAATAGGCGTACAAAGGCATCTCTCATAGCATTCTATCATGAAAATATTGAGCAAATCCTTAGACCTAACTACCATGCGATTCATAGATTCACAATTCAAATCATATCAGATATCATGTATGGGTATTCTGGGAAAACTTACTTGAGGTCAATCGATTGTAGGCACCACACCCTTTCTTGTTTTAGAAAACCCTTTTCTTAAAAATAAATTCTTTTGAAAAACTTTACCAAAACCTCAATTTGAGTTCAGACACACCCGAGAGTATGTCTGAATCCCTCAAATCAAGGCTCTGATACCAACTTCTAACGTCCCAAAAATAAGACCGGAAAATTTCATTTTTGATTTAATAAAAACATTAATCTTATCATTTTCATACAACCCCAAAGAGATTAAAGTATGTCACTACATCAAAACATATCATAGTAAATCTAGAAATGTGGAAAAAGGTGGTGTGTGCTCTGCAATCATCCCGGACTCTTCCCTTTCAATCTGGAAGTACCTGAAATATAAACTAAAAACCGTAAGCTCAAAGCTTAGTGAGTTCCCTAAAATACCACATACCATACATAAATAACACATCTTGTGCCCCTACCTCACATTGGGCCTCCCCCGACATCGAGTCCCGTTCGACCTTGAGCCATCTTATTCCCGTTTTCGTCCATATGACAATCTTAAGTCAAATGTGGACCATTGCATCTTTCACAACCCACACGAATAACATGTATGGATTGGTCCATTTTTTCATTCTTCAATCCATAGTATTTAGCATAGCTAAAATAGTTTCCATGTCCTCAGAAGTGTCACTCCTAAGTTCTTTTGCTCCATCATTTCGAGGATTGTGGTATTCACACGAATGCTTAGAAAACTCTTCAATCAACTCTGTAATCTCACCGGGATTTTTCTTTGCCAAAGGTCCTTGAGAATCAAGGAGTCGCCTTGTCATCACATTTACCCCATCATAGAAGATTGATACTTCTTGTTGCTCATTTTAAATCATTTTGGGTACAATTCCTTATTAATCCCTTGTATCTCTCCCATGCCTCATATAGTGACTCACCCGGTTGTTGCTCAAAGTTTGCTATGGAATTCTTGAGTTTAGCAACCTTAGACGGTGGGAAAAAATGTTCGAAGAATTGTTCACGCATTTTCACCCATGTAGTAATTGTACCGGGTGTAAGCGCCTTCAACCAATCTTTAGCAGCTCCTTTAAAGGTGACTAGAAGCATTCTCAGTAACACCGTCTTTCATGGAACATTCGGGATGTTGAAGTAATTAGCTATGCCATTGACTTCATCAAGGTGTTTGTAAGCATCCTCATGATCTTTCCCAGAAAATGGTACTTACTTAAGTGCAGCAAGAATATGTCCTTTAAGCTCGAATGTTGCGGTAGCGGGAATTGCAAGTTACACTAGACCGAGATTGGTGTCCTCTCGGATTCTTTTCTTGTATGCTTCCATGGACATGTTGGCAGCATTCGCCATCTCATCTTTTGGCTCTTCTTCAGGTTCGCTCACTTCTTTTTCTAATCCGGGTTTGGACTCGTATTTGGTTTCTTGAGTATTAGGATTTTGCTCAAAGCTTTCAACCTTGCTTTCGTCTTTTGAGGAATTGCTCAATTCACCTACGTTCTTGTCTTTCTTCTTTTCAATAACTTATTTAAGATCCTTGAAAGGTGATTTCTTTGGTGGGTTGGTTTCTCCTACGTTCTTATCTGTCTTTTTACGAAGGGCAGACTCTGGATCTTCAAGTGTTGGTATCAAAGGTGTGCTAGATCCATGGGTCAGATACTACTACAACAAAAATAAAAAATAAAAACGTAAAAATGAACAAAAACTATATAAAAAGGCCTACTGACTGCTCACCACAACGTGGTAAGGAATACAACTTCGTGTTGTCGCAACAAAAACGAAAGAAAATATGAAATCTCTACGCTCACGTCGTGAGGCTTAGAGCTCATGTCGTGAGGTTTATTATTCAGAAAAATCAACTAATGCTAAAAATTAACTTTTTGCAGGTTTAACCCCACAAAAAGGATCGATTAACCTAAATCAAAAACTAAATTAGCCGATCCCCGACAACGACGAGAAAAACTTGATGTGCACAATTTATACCTATCTAGCTTTAAATTTATAAATCTAACTACTTATCTACTAATGCACCTATAGGCAGTGTACCTAGTCAGTATATAGTATAGTAAGTAAGTTGGGTATCGAACATAGGGAACAAATTTAGCTAATAATTTGACTACTAAAAATTAATCTAAAAACAATTATCTAAAGTGGAGTTTTTATCTGATTTTGCAAGTTCAGACTAACTTAAGCACTCAACTAAAATCGATTGTAATCAAGATGTTAAAAACACTTTCGTTTAGTTTCATATCCACTTTTTTCCTACGGATATCTCTTATTTATGGATTAATAAAGTTGGTTACCAATTTATATGTAATCAACAATCTTTATCCAATCTACTAATATTTTTACCAATCCATGTACTACTATGTAATGGCCATACACAAGCAAACACAAAATTAGTTATTAATGATAATTGGGATATGTAAGATATATCTAAATAATTATCTATGGTCAAGACAATTAATCAAACACAATTATGATCAAAATCATATTCTCCAACACGGCTAAAGTTGTAACCTTTATTACTTATCTAATATTATATTCTCCAACACGGCTAAAGTTGTAACCTTTATTACTTATCTAATATGTGGTCAATCCTTGCTCTAGCAATGTATTGTCCACTAAACTACTTGGTAAGCAAGTTCATGTAATTTAATGGTTACTAAACTACACTTCACTTGACTTAAAGCAACAAATATCAAAACTTTAACAAGATAGGTAATGACAATCAAACACATGCATAAAACCAACTTAATAAAATCCATAAAATAAGAGACTAACTCATAGTTTTAGGGTTTCATCTAACTTAACGAAAGTCTACTTATTTAGCTACTCATATTTGAAAGCAAACACACAAGTTCATAAGAAATTGACAATATTAATTTAATGGAAACCGAATAAAGTGTTTTAATCTAGAAATTCTCAATCTTCAAACAATCTCTCCTTCCAAATGATGTTTTTCTTACTTTTCTGACCTCCAAATTCAGCTATCTCTCCATAATATGCTTAATCCAACCCCTTTAAATCGAATGTGCGAAGGCGATTTATAGTTTCCAAAAATTGCGTCTCACGTTGTGAGAATTAGGGTCTCACGTCGTGAGATCAGTAGAATTCATGTTCGGAAAGGAAACTGCATTCCGCGTAGCCATCTTATAGAAGAACTAATCTCACGTCGTGAGATTATACTACTCACGTCATGACAACTGGGAATTAGCATTTGGCTCAAAAACGAAAGTTGTCCAAAATTTTGTCTATTTTTCAGATAATTTTGAATCTAGTCAATTGGAGTTACGAGTCATGACATATAGTCAAAATACCGACGAGGGGTCAAGCTGTCCAACAACATCCTTTTTGTATCTTTTTCAGCTCCAATCCTCCAAGTAGGGATGAACAGTTTGTCCCAAATCCCGATCCGGTACCGGTACCGTACCGGTACCGTACCGGAACCGGTACCGAACCGTACCAAATGTAAAAATATGGGACGGTACTTGGTACTCCATATACATGAAATTTGAGAATAGGTACCGCCGGTACTGGTATCGGTACCGGTGATGTTGATTCGGTTCGGTACTCGAGATTGGCTTTCGATCAAATTCGATTTTCAGAAAATCGGGAATGGTACAGGACGGTACCGGTTTCGTCCCACGCTCATCCCTACCTCTAAGTATCCAACTTTTGTCTGTTTCAGTCCTTTTGTTCGAGACTGTCCACTTTTGGTTGCAAAATACAATGTAAACATTATACATACTAAATATCTTTGCAATTAACTAAATTATAGCTTAAAATTTATTAAAATACTTCCTAGAAATGTGTATAAATATGACACTATCAGAGCTCAAAAGAGCTTAACAAATGACTTAACACATGCATGAGTCCATAAACACCTTCAAGCTTGCATTTTTATGGACAAATGAACCAAAAGGATCCTAGATCTACCATCAATCACTTCTGGAGTGAAGCAAGAGGCTCAAAAATCAAACCATGGACTCAAAAAGCACAAAATGGCACCAAACTAGATCTAACATCACAGATTAACAAGATGGAAGCTTTTTACCTCCCAAGGAAAGCAAAACAAATCTCAGATCTTCAAGCTCTAGGCACAACTCCAAATGGTTCACTTATTATTCTCCTTCACAAAGCACCAAAAAATCACACTTTAAGGCTCAAACTCTCAAGATCTCACTTAAGGTTTGACTTTCTGGACAAGATGGGATTGAGGTTGTCTAAACATGACCTAATGAGGCTATCACAAGGTTTAAATAGGGTGCAACACCTAAAAATTAGGGTTTCACTTAATCACACGTATGCCATGCGTACACAAGCGTATGCCCTGCGCACGTAGTCTGAAGGCGCGATCCAAGTCGGACTAGTATGCTAAACGTACCACCCTGTACGCCCTGCATACTAGTTCAAGGACTAAAATGCAGTTCTTTTAACTGAGGAGGTTAAATACGAAACTTAAAAAATCCAAGTGTTGCATGGTAGGGCATGCCACATCCAAGCAACTAACGAAACAAATTATGTTCATGCACTAATGTGCCTTAAATGTCTAACCGGCCAACTGGGAATGTTCAAACATCTAACCGGTCGAGCATGTTCAAACGTCTAACGAAATAGATTAAGTTTATGCAAACGGTCGGGCATGTTCAAAAGCTTAACTGGTTGGGAACTGATAGTCTTTCACATGGTCTCTTACATGTTAGAGATGCAGTCCAGCATGTTCGCATCAGATTTCTTTGTATCCTGGAGGACATCTCTAGAGATGACATATTTCATATAGTGTGGTGTGGTAGAGATGTTAATCATGATTTCCTCCTTTACGTCATAATTTTGGATGATTTTGAGTTGCATTGATGCCATTGCTCTCTGGGTGATTTAGTGTTGGCGAATCAGGCTGTTGAGCATTGTCTCCATTTCTTCGTATTTCATTTTTGTTGTAGAGTGTGGACGGGAGTAAGAATGATCTGTCTGTTATATACGGGGTTTAGATGGTGTAATTTTAATGGGTGGTTGATATGGTAGTGGTGTTGTATTTATGAAACATTAATTAGGGTTATGTGTGATCTTATCTTTTTTAGCTATAATTAATCGAAACTGATTTTGCTTCTTAAGAAATGATGCATGCATGCAAATGAAATAACGAGTGATGATTGCATGTATTTAACTTGTGTAGTGGTTATCTATTTGGTGATTAATTCTCTTTGACAAATGAGGGTTTGTAGGTGTTGTAAGAAGCTGTAAAGGCGGTGGCTATTAGTGTTTATTTGTGTTTAATGCTTAGTGGCGTGGAGTGTTTATTGCAACAAATTTGTTGTAAGTGGTGGTAAGGCACATTAGTGCATAAATTGAATTTATTTTGTTAGTTGTTTGGATGTGGCATGCCCGGTTGGTTGGTTAGACGTTTGAACATGCAGAGCATAGGTTCGATTTCGAACCACGACCTATGCTTTTTTTTTCTGGTGGCGCCCGATGGCAGAGGGTTGCGGAGGTTAGTGGCAGTCCAGTGACAGATGATGGTGACTGTCGAATAGAGTGAAGAGGAGGAGGTACTAGAGGGTGGGGTAGTGACGGATGGTGGTGATTGTCTAATAGAGTGAAGAGAAGGAGGTGCTAGAGGTTGCAGATAGTGGAGTTATTTTTCGATTTTTTATTATTACTAATAAAATCATACATCTTGAAGAATGGTCGCCTGATGTATGAAAAAGACCATTTTACTCGCACTTCAGTTAGACTTAACAACAAACAACTGACGGAAAGATTAAACATTAAAAGTTTGGAAACCAAAGGGACTAACATTGATGGTCTAAAAAGTTAAGGGTTGAACTTGATTTTTTTGAACACAGAGACTATTTTTGAATATTTTCCTGTTATTTATTATCTTTTACGTAATTACCAATCTCTGTGTACTTTGTTAGTTACTTGTTGGATATTTGATTTTTTTTTTATGAATCTATCCTAATAAATAAGAATGATTTTGGCACATGTCATCTTCTAATGCATTATGTCACATGTCATTTAGTGGTAATTTTAGATTAAATTATATCCACATGTCATTTTGTTGTTTTTTCATTTTATAAAATTCTATATAATATTTAAATGTAATAAATATATAATAAATAGATATCCAATTCATTAATGCAACTTTCCTTATAATTTTTATACTTCTAAATTGAATCCAATTATTTTAAAATTTTTATTTATTTAAATTAGTTATATGAATTTAAAAATTAAATAAATACTTCAATTTTAATAATAAATAATTTTCTTTTTTTTATAAATTCAAATTTTCTAAACGTTTAGATTTTCATAGTTTATTTTTTTGAATAAACTTTTGTATCACATAGATTACACGACTAGTAAAGAAAATATATAATTATCAATGGCTAGCTAGCTAATGATGTAATTATCGAAATTTCATGACATGGAAACACATTCGTTACTCATGTTTTTATAGATTTGGTTATCTAAAAATCTGATATTTTAGAAGGGTTACTTTCAGGTACCGACAGGATAGTGATGGAGCAGAATGTAGGAAATCTTTCTTTTTGGGGTTATTTTAAGATACACTATGGTCCATGCTTATTAATGTATGTACCCACCTGCATGCGATTTCTAATGCTGCCTCCCCTGGGGGATAGATAGAGGAAGGGTATTAATGTCTTCACACAATATCCCATTCCCATCCTCTCATCTCATATCATCATTTATTACACAAAAAATCTAAACTTACAATTTTATATAACCTGCCACTACCATAGTTGCATCCTTATATATAAGGTCACAAAAACTAATTGTTATCTTATTAAATTATTATTTTTTTAATTTTTACTATTGACTTTTTTGAGCAAAGAAGTAATAATAGCAAAGAGCTAGCACCGGCTAACCCTTATTATTTATTGCATTCTTTTAATTTGGTTGGTTTTTGCTTCTTTTTTTTTTATTTTTTTTATTATAATATTATAATAGTGGTTGTTGATGTTAGAGAAAATTACAAATATAGCTAACTAATTATTTTTCACTTGTACCAAAAAATTAACCTTTAGCCAAAAATAACCTACCAAATAGTAAACATGACTAAAAAAAACTAACGTTTAGAGAGTTTCAAAGGTAATGACTTACAATTTAGGGCTAATGGGCTAAGTTTTTGAACCCATCTATGGATTGGGTGCTCATTAGCCCATATATAAGATTAGAATTTTTAATTTATCTCATTCTTGAGAGTTTGAAGTTAGTGAAACGCTTTTCAACGGCGGCTCCAAAAAAAATACTTTCTTTTATAGACACTACGGTTTTGAAACTCGTAATCTGATATTTGAAAGAAAAAAATAGTTCTAAATTTTATTCTTCAAAAAAATACCTTCTATTTACATATACTAGTAAAAGTATGTACGATATAATAGTTAAACCAACAAAAAAAAGGGATAATGATTTGAAAGGTAATTTATTTTTCGATTTGTACATATTTAGTCACTGGTTTTTTTTTTCGTTCACATTTACCCTTTAATTTGTTAAACTGTACACATTCAGTCCTTATGACCGGTTACTCTAGGTTAGCCGGTAAAAATAACTTAATAGGGTAATATATTTCTCACTTTGTACACATTTAGTACTTAATATTTTTGTACACATTTAGTCCTTAATATCTATTTTTTTTGCAAAATAAGTTATTTTTGTTTTTGTACTCGTTAAATACTTGTGACTGATTTTTTTTAGTTTTTTTCTCACGAAATCTTACGTGGGAAATTCATTAATGAAGTGTTTGGGCCTTTTGATGTTTATGTCCATCGTGATCTCAACTATTTGGTTGCTTAGGTCATGTGTTCTGAACGTTATCATTTCTTCATACGATCTCAGATTTTAACGATTTTTATATCCATGTAAACGATCTTTATATCCATGCGAACGATCTTTATATCCATACGATCTCGTATTTTTGATTTTTTTCGTTTATAGCTATTTTTCAAATACCAACAACACCTATTTTATCTTGGTAACACCAACTATGTATTCTTGCGTATGCTCATGTCCATATTTTTTTTTATGAATGCATGTATGAATGTTTTTTTTATAAAATCGTAAGTAAAAATATATTACATTTTAACGGGAGTAATCTTAATGAAAAAATGAACACGTGAATATAAAGATCGTTAATCTGATATTGTATGAAGAAGTTACGACATTCAAAATACAAGACGTGAGTCAAACCACAAGACCTACACAACCAAGCAGTCGAGATCATGTTGGACATCAGTGGCGGAGCCAAGATTAAAGTAAAGGGGTATCCCAATTTTTTTTAGGGTAACCCAATTTTTTTCCTGGGGTTAGGGGTGAGCAAACCCAAACCAAGAAACCGACGAAACCGAAACCGAAACAAAACCGACGATCCGGGTTTGAATTTTTTAAAAACCGAAAACTCGGGTTCGGTTTCGGTTTTTACTCGGAAACCGACCCATTCAACCCGAGAAACCAACCCATACTTAAAACCGACAAACCGCCCCAAGAAACCGACCCATCAAACCCAAGAAACCGACCCATACTTGATTGTTTTTTGGTTGTAACAGACTATTTCGGGCTTTAGTTGTAACTTGTAATAGACTATTTGTTGTAAGACTCATATTTTTTGAAGTATTTAACTTAAATTTGGTGTTTTTTGAAATATTTAACTAGTTGCTTCATTTATGGAAAATGAGGTAAAACCCAAAAACCATGGGTTTAAACCTAGAACTCGTGAAGGTATGGGTTGAACCCAAGAAACCGAAAAACCGCCCAAACCGACCTTGGAACCCGAGAAATCGAACCGACCAAAAACCGATCCTATTGGGACCAGAAACCGACAACTTATGGGTTGGGTTGGGTTTGGGTCCAAAACAGACCCAAACCGACCCATGCACAGCCCTACCTGGGGTGCTTGGGTTTCCCCGGTTCGGTTTCGGTTTTAAACCCAAATCTTAATCGAATCCTTAGCTAACCTCAAGTCTTGTTATATAAACATGAAGTTGAAGTATATTTTGATACTTGAATCGATGTGGGACTCAAAGTAAATATCAAATAAAACATGAGGACAACAGGTTTATATAATAGAAAAAAATGGCCGAGTTTACATGTGTTTAGCGATGTGGGATAGAATAGCTGGGAAAATAAAACAAAAATAAACAAAGAATATGTAAGAAGCGAGAATTGATCTTGGGACCTTTACTTCAATAAGTCAACACCTTAACCAGCAAACCAACTGTTTGTTTGTGTTTATAAGTGGAGGGATGCGTATATATACACTATACCGATTTTTTTTTAAGGATACGTAAACAAAAATTACACTACCGAAAAAAATTTGAGGGGTATCCCGGGCTACCCCGGGATCCCCTTGGATCCGCCCCTGTTAGACATAAACATCAACAACCCCAAACAACTCATCAATAATTGTCTCACGTAAGATGTCATGAGAAAAACCTAAAGAAATCATTTATAAGTACCGAATGAGTACAAAAACGAGTAAATTACACGAATAGTCCCTATGGTTTACGATAATTTGCACGTTTTGGTCCCTAACTAATTTTTTTAACTCGGAAGGTCCCTACTTTTTGTTTTTATTACACGTTTGGTTCCTGACTTACCTAAAAAGACTATTTTGCCATTGATTTTTTGATTTATTTAAATAAACACACCCCCAATGTCACCTCTTCACCTTACCTTACCCACCCCACCATTTTTACCTATTTAAATAATAGTCTTTTTAGGTAAGATAGGGACCAAACATGTAACAAAAACAAACAGTAGGGATTAAGCGCGTAACAAAAACAAACAGTAGGGACCTTCCGAGTTAAAAAAATAAGTTAGGGACCAAGCGTGCAAATTACCCCAAACCATAGGGACCATTCGTGTAATTTACTCTAAAAAAAAGGACTTATTTGAAACCAAAAAATGTTAAGGACTAAATGTGTACAAAATGAAAAATATATTACTCTATTAAGTCATTTTTCCCGGCTGACCTAAAGTAACCGGTCATAAGGACTGAATATGTACAGTTTAACAAGTTAAAGGGGTAAATGTGGACGAAAAAAAAAATCAGTGACCAAATATGTAAAAATCAAAAAATAGATTACCTATTTTAAGTCATTATCCCCCAAAAAAAAATGAAACATTAGGTGGCGGAGGGAAACAGTAGGTTTTTTGGTCTCACTTATGGCTTTGTATATAATGACCATGATATTCATCCAAATCTGAAACGATAGTTTTTTTGAGAGCATACCGTATGTGAGTAATTTTAGTTACGGTTTTATCCAAAAATATATATATATATATATATATATATATATATATATATATATATATATATATATATATATATATATATATATATATATATATATATATATATATATAATAGGAGGTCAAACCGTAGTATAATGACGAAACCGTAGGCATCTTATTCTAGGCTACCGTTTAATTGGCCATTTTTAGCTATTAGTAAATTTTTGGTTATTAAATGAAAATTTATTAGCATTTTTTACTAGAATATGCATTTTCTCTTGTCGTTATAAGACAAAAAAAAAAATGAGTTGCTATATTCCTTACAATTTCACAAAATGTGATATTAGACGATGAATAATATTTTAATATTATTTTACATTTATTTAGTTAGAAGCTTAACAATGATTAATGGTTGCATTAGTGATTTGGTATGCTTTGTACTAGGGATGAAAGTGGATCCAAATCCGGACAGGATGGACCCGGACCCGGAAAACCCGAACCCGGTTAACGAGATTTTCTTGAACCGGAAACCGGACCGGTATATAAGAACCGGTTCCGGTTCGGTTCCGGGTAAAGTGGGTCTAGAACCGGAAAACCCGGAAACATCAAAGTGGGTAGGTTGGAACCGGATAAAGTGGGTTTAGAACCGGAAAACCCGGAAAAATCGGAATTTTTTGGTAATTACTTACTACTTAGCCGGTTGAACTTTGAAATTTTTCATATTTATATCCCGACTTTGGGTGACTGTAACTCATTAAATATGAAACCAAAATTATAGTCTAAAATCATGTACAAACTCTAAAATACACTCTGGAAATAACCGCATGTCAATCCGAATTTAAACGAATGAGATTTTCATGTTTTAACATTTTCACATAATACAAAGTACAAAAACAAATAGTTGAAAAGTTGAAAATTTTCAGTTTTGATATCCCGACTTCGAAGGGCTGTAAATCATTGAATGTTAAACCAAAAATGACCAAATTATAGTCTAAACTCATGTACAAACTGTAAACTACATGTTGAAAAAAAATCATATGTCAATCCGACTTCAAACGAATTAGATATGCATGTTTTACAACTTTCACCGAATACAAAAAAACTGAAAAACTAAAAACTTTCAGCTTTGATATCTCGACTTTGGAAGACTGCAAGTCAATGAATATAATACTAGAAATGGCAAATTTATAGTCTAAAATCATGTACAAACTCTAAACTACATGTTGGAAAAAACCGCATGTCAATCGGAGTTGAAATTGATGAGATATGCATCTTTTAAACGTTTCACAAAAACTGGTTCCAGCCCTAAAAGTGGTTCCGTCTCCAAAAATCGGTTCCGGATTTTAGACCCGGTGGACCCAAACCCGGATTACCCGGAACCCGGATAAAGCCAATTTTTAAACCCGGAATCGATTCTATATATTCCGGTTCTAACGGTTCCGGTTCCGGTTCCGGTTCCGGTCCGGTTTTCCGGTTCTAAATCTCATCCCTACTTTATACAACCATGAGGTCAGATGTTCGAACCTCAACAATAATGGTTCCTCTTTTGTGCGAATCATAATAACCGATCCATTCCAAATACGTTCCACCTAGACTCCAAGTACGGCACCTTAACTTTACTTTGGGAAATCTCCAATAAAGTCATAATAGTTTGGTTAGTTTACGGTTTAATCTTAAATTAAATTTTGTTTATAAAAAATGACAGATTACCGGCTAAAACTTCTGAATGATCATTTGTGGCCGGTTTCACAAATTTAGTCTGTATCTCGTCGTTTTTCATTAACTGATCAAAATTTTGGGTTTTTCTGAAAGTTATATTATTTTTTACCATGTTGAGTTTTTTAAAGCTCGATGGCCTAAATGAGATTAGGGAAGCCGAGCATGGATTGAACTGATAATGGTGGTGGCCACTGTTCAGTTCAAACATGACCCCCTTGCTCGTTTTTAGCTTGGTTTGGATGGTTGTGCTCTCTTTCATAAGTTGCTACCAAGATTGACCGATCCTCGACACTTCTTTGAACCTAATCCGAACAAGATTAAACAACGAAAACATATTAGAATTTAGAAACTCGAAGTTCGATTTAGATTTGTGTTTTGAAATGAAGATATATATATATATATATATATATATATATATATATATATATATATATATATATATATATATATATATATATATATATATATATATATATATATATATATATATAGAAGTTGGCAGTGGCTTCTTACCTTCTTTTTGACTGGGTAGGTTGGAGCATGAGTGCATTTGAAATACGCTCTAGGAGAAGGGTTGTCTCTTGTAACCTTTTTGTCCATATTTCCTCCATTGATATCCATTCTTCAGCAACTCTTTACAACAAATATAACATTTAGATTTACAAATCTTGGCAAATACTAGAAATAACATTCTTTAATGTATATAGAATGGATCAGGAGAGGACTTACAAAGCTCTTATCTAAAGCTTTTATGCAGACACATACCCTAAAAATCTTGGCCTTAAGGGTTTGTTCTTGTCTAGGTTTCTTACAAGAATCTTCATCACTTGAACTGCTTTCGGAGCTCCCTATCTCATTTTTTATGAGTTCATAGGGTTTTCCGATTTCTGTTTCTTGGTGTTTTTGGTGATGCTATCTGATGGTGTCAGATTCATAATTAGTCAAATGGTTTTGCAAAGCATTGTAGTTCTCACACATGACACTCAACATTTATAGTTCTCCTTTCTTCATTTAGAGATTATAAGATGATTGCAGAGTTATGAAAGGATGATTTTGGAAAATTGATGGAGTTAACGATGCTTGTGAGTGAGTTTTTTGTTGTTGGGTTTGACGACGACGACAAAAACACACATTGAGCCTAAAAAGGAGCACAAGAAAGAAGATAGGGAATGATACATATTAAATTAGATCATATAATATAATTAATTTAAGAGTAATTGGTAAAAAATGACACAATCTTTAGAAAAAACTCAAGATTTTGATCAACTAATGAAAAAAGAAATACCGGCTAAATCTGTTAAACCGGTCACGAAGGGTTATTTGAAGTTTTAACTGGTAATCTGTTTGTTTTTTGTAGACAAAATTTAATTTAAAATTAAATCGTAAACTGACCAAAAATACGAAGACTTTATTTGAATTTTCTCTTATAATTTTAACACATGTTTTAACTCTTATTATCAACTTTATCCAAAAAAAAATTTACAATTTCTTCTCACCTTTTTAAGATGGTTTTTAGGTTTCTTACAACTATATTTACATCTTATTTTACAATATTGTATTTTATGAGTTTTTGTAGAATTATATTTTTTAAATGCTTTTTTTTTATAACCATGACCTCAACCAACCAATCTTTAACGACCGATCCAGATTAAACACCCCATGAGGATGAGAGGGGGTCAGTGGTTATCCTCTGATTGAAACCATTTTGAGACTCAAACTCATGATTTCCTTTAAAGAAGAAATGACTGCCACTTGCTTTACCCATCAAACTATGAGCGGATGTTTTTAAATGACTTTCTTGCAAATTATTTTACATATTTATGCATTTTTTTTTAAAGATTTTTTCAGTTTTATCATATCAATATAAATTATATTGTTTTCGAATACTTTTTCCGTATATAATTGTTAATATATAATAATTATGGACATTCAAATTCATATGAATTTAATAGACCATATGTCATGTTTATAAGGGTGATTCGGGCATGTCGAGCTCCGTCTCAACCTCTTTGCCTCCCCACCTGAGCCAAACTCAACCACATGCTTTGCAAATGAAAGAGAAACAACACAAACACACCATTCACGACATTTTTACTTCACTTGCAGAACTTGAGAGCGATCTATGCATGACACGCCGAGCTCCATGAAGTAGGTGCGGGGCCGGTCCAGACGGTGGGCAACCCGGGCGACCGCCCAGGGCCCACGTCTCCAGGGGGCCCAAAAACTATGCGATATATAATGTATATATATAAAAAAAATCTTATCTAAATGACTTTTAAGGTCTAAGGTTGATTCAAACTCAAACTAGTTCAATAGATAAACAATTTGAATTTCTTGTTATTGCTAATTGAACGTATTTATATCGAAGAATAACTGATATTTTTTGAATCTTTATTATATTTGTTTTTAAGGGGTCTTTTTTTCATTTAGTCCCGGACCCCATATATGTTTGAATCGGCTCTGACTAGGTGCAATCGTGCAATCGTAATTACCACACCATTTGGTTTAGCCTAACTTAAACAAGCCCCTTTTTATTATACATATTTTTGACGACGATATTGGATTCCAAAATGTTTCTATAAGGATTGCATTGGAACTTGATCTATTTATTAAAAGAAAAGCAAGTGTCGTGGAAATATGTTGGGGGGTTAATAATGGTCGTCCATCCCCACCATTAACACGATGCCCCTCTTTGTTCCCATAACTCAGTACATGCTCATCCAAGTTCCAACCGAATGGAAATTTAATTTACTTATTTTAACTTCTAGGCTTTTAAATGTTTGTCGTCAAAATGTACAAGTCTCTAAAGCTTGTAATCCGGGGGATTGATATATACCTTTTTTTTTTGAAATGGCAAATATCATTAGAAAAATCACGAGATTAATAGGTGACTAAAACACGGGCAGAGTACAACAAATGAAAATCAAAGAAAATACGTAGTTCTAGCTAAAAGGAGAGAAAATCCAATCAATCTCACTACAACACACCTTCGAGGTTCGATGTTTAAACCACAAATACGCATGATTGATAACCTCGTCCGCAATCTTAGCCGAATTGGTATATAACCTTTTAAATATCTTGTTGTTTCTAGTCTTCCAAATGAACCAAAGAATGGCATACAGTACCACCATAACCTTCTCCTTTTTCCTTAGGCAATTGCCCCATACAGCTGCGAAGTTGAGAAAATCATTCACACCGATGAATTGCGGGTGTTGTATTCCGCACCATTTTAGGATCCAATCTATAGCCTCCTTTGCGATAGGGCACACCACCAAAAGATTATCAGCCGACTCCTTCGCGATCCAATCTATAGTCTCATCAAAGTTTTTGATTGTGATTATAATTAATTTGAAAAGAGTTGAGATCGAGTTTTACTGTTTCTTCTTGAACGATTCACACATATATCATCCAAGTCTTACTTTTTTTTATGTTGAGATTTAAACCCTCAACTCCTTATGGACAAACTTCCTTTCAAACATTTTAATACCGCTAAGAGAATAAAGTATAATATCGAAAAAAAATATAGTTTTAGATAAATACAAACATATCAAAAAACTTTATAACATTTACCATATGTTTTTATTTAGAGAAAATTAAATAGATTTGAAAAAATCACTAATGTTTATTATGCAAACGATTATTTTCAATGTATTTTTATTCGGTTTAACTGATTTATTTTGACCGGTTCAACCGGGTTTTTCTAAAAACCGGTTAGTTCAATCCGATTCAGAAATAGACGTAAAACCGATGATAATTAAACCGCTTTTTCTCCTGGGTCCCGGTTCAAACCGGTTTTTAAAAGATTGATTGGATTAGACTTTGATACCAAAACTTGTTTGGATGAGATAATGAGTGTATTTTATGGTTGCACTGATTTTACTTTTAAGTTTTGCTCCGAGTCCAATTCCAGTTACTTGGTCTATTGGTCACTGAAGATGTAATTTGCAAAAGAAGTTCATTTATTGTTGGGCTTGATTCTCATGCCTACTGAACATCAGTCCAATGCGGACGAGTCTAGAGGTGCCGAAAGCCCGAAAGGGCATACATAGCCGATCTAAAACCAAACCGGGTTGCCCAAAGATATGGACCGGTCAAGACCAAAAGAGACCTAATTCTTCTAAAGAGGTCTCAAAAAATATTAGGGCATTCTCAGACCGACCCAAACCAGGAAAAAACTTTTATTTAATTAAATTCAAAACATCTTCGTTATATATGTATTAATATTTTTCTTTAAAGACTTTTGTATTGGAGTAATATATATTTATCGGATCAAACGGTTATACATAGAAAAACAGAAATGAATCTGAACCAAAAATTTTGAATATAAAGAGTGAGAGACTGAACTTGTCTAAAATAAGTCCGGATTGAAAAGAATAATGACGTGAAAAAAAACAAATCGAAAAAAAAAAAAAAAAAACAGTTTAGACTGGTTTGCGACCGCTTTTGTGCACCTTTTCTTCCAACCCTTATCTTATTTTGTTAAATGTTTTTTTTTTTTTTTTTTTCTTTTTTGCTTTATCTTTAAACTTTGTGGTTGCATTGTCTATCAAATAAAATGTTTGTTATCTAGTAACACATTACTTAACTATTTGTCAAAATAAGGTTATATTTTTTATTTTTTATTTTGAAATTTCAACAATTTTAACTAGGACACTCGACAATATTAACGATTAATTTATGCATTAGTAATGTTTCTACAAAAGAAAAGTCTCTGACAAACCATCCATCAACTTAATTACAATCTGGTAAATCTACTCTAATAAATGAAGTTTTTTTTTGTCATATGTTCTCTTCTCCTTCATTTGGATACATGACATTTTCTAAAAATTTTAAATTTTCTATTTTCCACTTGTCATTTTATTATATTTTTCATTTTATTAAATTAAAATTTCACATGTAATATGTAAGGTAATATATATGTAAGGTATTTATTATAAATGGTTTATATATGTAATGTATTCAATACATTAAAGTCTTATTAATTTTAATAATTCAAAAAAATTCTCATTTTTCTTATAAATTCAAACTTTTCAAATTGTTAAAATTTTATATTTAATTTTTTTTTTAAATAAACACATGTAATTCATGGGTCTCACACCTAGTAATAATAAGTAATAATAATCCTTCACATTTCTCTATTTTCTAAAATATTAATAGGGTAAATGACACAAAAAACACTATTTTTACACAGAAATTCGATTTTGACACCGTGTTATTTTTTGTGTCAATTTTGACACTGTGTTTTCCAATTCGTTACAATTCTGACCACTTGACCGGTTAACCAAGTTACATGCTGACGTGGCATGATGACGTGTCAGTTTTGATGACGTGGCATACTGACATGATATGCTGACGTGTCAAAATTGATTTTTTTTTTCCACAAAAAACACTAAGTTTTCACTTTTTTTTTATTTTGACACTAAGTTTAATTTTTTATTTCAATTTTGACACTATGTTTTTTTTGTTCCAATCGAACATCATTTATCGAATTTTGTTCAATTTTGTTTATTTTCCATTTGAAACCGTATAAATATATTTTTTTATTACATTTTAAACCGTATAACATATTTTTTTCGTTTAAAAACCACATTTTTATTGAAATACAAGGTGTTTTTTTTCTTACATTCAAAGCATTAGTTATATCATGAGAATCAAACTAACCATAAGCTTCTAATAAGATGTAAAAATTTGATGGGTTGCAAACTTGATATCCAAATTTTGATCAACTACACGCCTATAAACCTTCAAACACATTTTAAAGTTGCATATTAATATAAAATACAATTTTTATATAGCTAATACATATTTATACATAAAAATATGGTTTGAGTGTAAAAAAAATGTATTTATACAAAACTATGGTTTTTAAATGAAACAAAAAACATATTTATATGATTTAAATGTATTAAAAAAATATTTATACGGTTTCAAATAGAAAATTGTCAACATTGAACAAAATTGGAAAAAATGATGTTCGATTTGGAACAAAAAAACATAGTGTCAAAGTTGAAAGAAAAAATTAAACGTAGTGTCAAAATCAAAAAAAAATGAAAACTTAGTGTTTTTTGTGAGAAAAAAATTCAATTTTGACACGTCAGCATATCATGTCAGCATGCCACGTCATCAAAACTGACACGTCATCATGCCACGTCAGCATGCAACCTGGTTAACCGGTCAAGTAGTCAGAATTGTAACAAATTGAAAAACACAGTGTCAAAATTGACACAAAAAAAAACACAGTGTCAAAATCGAATTTCTGTGTAAAAAGAGTGTTTTTTGTGTCATTTACCCATATTAATATGACACATGTTACTATTTAATTTGATAGGAGGATTTATAGGAGTAAAAAATAAAAAGATATTTAATTTCTCTTTCTAAAAACTAATATAATCACCAATCTGGATGTGTCCAGCTCTGTTCCAAGAACCGAAATAAAAGAAATGGATCCATATCCTCCCCTGCATTCATAACAAAGGAACCTTCACATTGCAGAAAATAAGAAAATGACACTTTGGTCCCTACACTACAGTTTTAATTCTCCGGAACAACATTTTTGGTCCCTAAAGTTTTTAACTTGCATAAATTACATTTGTGGTCTCTGTAGTTTTAAATTTCCGGAATTACAGTTTTGGTCCATCTAGTTTTTAATTTGCAATCAGGAAATAAGAAAACGACACTTTTGGTCCTTATCGTTTTAATTTTCCGGGACAACATTTTTTGTCCCTGTTTTTAATTTGAATGCATTACATTTCTGGTCCCTGTAGATTTAATTTTCCGAAATTAGACTTCTGGTCCCTGAAATTTTAATTTTCAAAAATTACACTTTTGGTTCCTATAATTTGCAATTTTCGGCACTTTAGGTCCAGTTTTTCATATTTTTTACAACAAGACTAAATTACTGTTTGGATCCGATCCCTGTGGTTTCTACTGTTCTACAATTAATTAATACTCACACATGCAAGAAGCAGACAAGAAATAGAAAGATCCTGAATCTCTCTTGGAAGTTTCATGTTTATAGATGAAAAATTAGTAAAACATTTAAAAAAAATTGAAAATATTATTGAAGAAAGTCAAAAAGTACTTTCATGAGGTTTCATTCATTTTAATACTATTAAAATTAATCGACCCAAAGTTATTATATTTTAATTATGCTTAAAGAATTAGTACTTCGTAAATAATCAGAAAACATTTATGTTCTTTGTATTGTTCTAATATAAGATTTGGTTGATGGAGCCTAATGTGTGTTTTGAATTAATGCATTTAGTTGCTTTGATAATTATTGGGATACAAATTTATATGATCTTGATTGATATATATTAAAGAGAAATATAGTACATTTATTAGGGTTCTTACTTTTGATACACCTCTATACAAAGCATGCAATTTGGCTTGGATCCTTACAATTCTTTTATTCCATTGAGGACTTGATTTCAACATACCATCTAATGCTTTAAGAATTTGATATAAGCACTTTCTTTACGTTTTGTGTCCCAACTTATTTTGATTTGTGCAAATAAAGAAAATTGATTTCATTTCAAAAAATAGTTTCCAGAAGTGAAACATGTTCCAAACGATTCTTATAATTGAGTGAACCTAAGTCGATTTGTTTTATTTGATGAAACATCATCAGATTTTATGTGAACATTCAAATGAATTCTTTTGGAACATTTGTAACAGAGCAAATGAGTATTTAAAAAAACTATTGTCTTCGATTTTGATGTTTGTTAAGAACAAACCAATGGATTTGATGATGAATAATGTTGCAAGGCTGACTTAGTAGTTGACCATGAATTAGTCATGACAACTTAGTGAAATGTCAGACTGATACATTTTATGTTTAATCTGTGTTAGAGACAATACATTTGAAATGTATTTTTTTTAAAGGTTTTTTGAATAACAGTTTCCCGAACACTTTAAATCTCATCTTATCTTTGTATCCTTGGACATTATTTCCCTTTAGAGTTTAGTCCGAAACTGGACATTTAGGACATGATTTTTTTTTTTGCAGAAACTCAAAACATTATTCATTTTTATGACTATTTTTGTGAATATCCTAAAATATAAAATGCTTTAAAGAAATATATTTAAAATACATCTAGTGAAAAGAATAATATAGTGCGTGGAAACTCAAACTACACCGGGGTCGCCTATTGTGGTGTATGGTCAAAAGTCAAAACCCCACACCTACGCTCCTAAGTCGGTTGTATAGTGTTCTTCGAAGCGGAAAACCCCTAAAACTTCGTAAACTCCGTGAAGATGGAGAAATCTGAAGCTGTTTGCGGACAAGAAGCGTTGGAATTACTCAATTGCGTCACCAATTCATCTTTCGATCAAGAGAAATGCATCGCGCTCTTGAATTCCCTACGAAAATGCGTTCTAGACAAGGTAAGATCTCCCTTTCGGTTTTTCGGAATAGAAATTGGATTTAGATCGCAGTGTTTTCTGCCTAGTTTCATCATTTTTCAGTGTTGACGTAACATCTATAGGGTTTGATAAATACATAGGAACGTATTCAATTTAACATTCGAATCATTGTGATTTAAGTTTGAGCACCATGATTAAGTTATGTATCTTCATCCTCTATCATGCAGAAAGTGAAGAAGTTCTCACTGGCAGAAGAGAAACAAGCAAAAACCCACAACATTGCTGAAAAACAGGGCTGACACTTGTTTTCGTTAACTAGACATGATTCATTGAGATGATTTTTTAATTAATATGAATGTTTGAACCATTGTATTTGTATTCATCACACAAGATTTTGGATCTATATTCTAAAGCTACATACATTCTCAATGCTTTACGCATGAAAAATGAGAAACTATTGATGAGATTTACTTGAATTTTGCAAATTTGTATGATTCATAATAAGGGGAAATCATTTCTTCAGTTAAGACCTTGTGGTTGTTTCTTTCTTTTCCCTAGTAAGTTCTGTATAAGTAATGGGTGAATAGATAATGACTTTTGTCTCAATAAAGTGTTAGTATATTTCTTTTTTAGACCTAGTAAACCGTCTTAATAAAATTAAATGACAATTTTAATCATGGGAGTGGGAGAAAATGGTAAGGGAAATGATTAAAAGAGTTGTGTCTTAACACTTTAAACTATTCTATCTAGATTGAGTCAATAAAAGACGAACATTTATTCATGTCTAAATTAAGTGATTAACTTATTAAGTAAAAAAGAAACAACTCCTGATGCTCTTCTCTCTTGGCTTCTAGTTGTTCGATTATTGAAAGGATTTCTACAAACAGATTTGACAACTTGAGTTTACAAAATCACTAGTCATAATCTCCTCTTCTTCTCAAATAACATACAATAACAATAATGATAATAATAAATCAAATTCTTCCTGCATTCAGCTGATAACTGTAAATGGGGAATCCAGATTGTGCATGACATATGTGAGCACCAATGCTACCAACATCAACAAATATGCTATCCCCTGATCGATTGATGTCCCTAAATCCCAAATAAGTTAACACACCCATTAATGAAAATTTCCAAACAGGAATTGTTTAAAATCATCCACAAATTTATATTTTATAGCATCAAGTATGCATTTTAAACGCAAAATGTGTAGCATCATATGCGTGAACAAAAACAAAGAAAAATGGGTGTAACATGATTTCAAGCAATCATCTTCATCTAATCTACTTACTCATCAAAACAATGCTTTTACGAAATGTAAACCAAGTGTGCTAAAAAGACTTGTTTGTCCTATTCCTATCTTTGCAAGCTACAGTCTTTGGGACATTTTGGTCATTCTTCCCTTTGCTAATAAAAAAAAATGGCTAACAACATAGAAGACAGTTCTAATGTAATGATCTATATATCATGATCATTAAATCGGTATTTAACCTTTGATTCAATGTGTTTAGGTTGAGTTCGTTTATATCATTTTGATTTGTGGATCATAGAGATCAAAACTCAAAAGCTTGATCGGTAAAGTTATAGAACCAAAATTTCTGGTTCGCCCATATTATTAGCTAATCGTGTGAGGGATGAATGGGCAACTACTTGGACAGCTACCATTGATGAATAATTTTGCAATAAAAGATCTAAATCCTTTCAGGGGCATTTGATCGAACACAAGAGGCAATTGCAGATGCGAAAAATGCAGAAGGCAATTACAAAATGAATAATGAAATTGAAAACTAACCGTCGCTGGTAGGTGCTGGCGCCGGAGCCAAAGGCTGGCCGTGAACGGCGGCGGGAAATGCGATGGCGAAGATGAGAGCAAATGCGGACACCACACCTGACGGAATCTTCGATGCCGCCATCGGAGAATAATTCCGAGTAATTGGGGGAAGGAAATAGTGATTTACAGTGATGGAGATTCAGACACGGAATGTTGATTTTATGAATTTGCAATCGGAATTAGATGGCTCCATGTACATCGGATTGTTGTATTCGTCTGAGTGGGTGTTCTTGTGTGATTGGGTCAAAATAATGACCCAGCTGTAATTTTGTTATAGTTTTCTAATTTCTGTACGAAATCAGATTTTACCACTCATTATATTCCCTCAAACATGATGCTTTTACCCCCTGCTGTTTTACTTTTTTCCTTTTTTAACCTTCTAATTTCAACAATATTTAGGTTCTACTTGTTTTACTTAACTTCCTATACGTCTTTTATCTGTATTTTGTGGATTTCATCTTTTGTTCATCAGGAACTAATAAGAATCTTTAACCTTGTCACATTATATAAAAAAATATGATATTCATTTTAGTTACTATCATTACAAATTTAGTAATTCCATAATAGGGACAAAATGTGATACACAAGCAAAAGTGCTTAAAAAAATAACCAAAATCCAACAAAAAAAGAAAAGAAAATGAGAGATACACTAATCATCCATATCATCATCATCATCCTCTTCTTCTTCTTCATCATCTGAAACAATCTTCTGTTTTTTCCATTTGTAAGCTTGCTCCAAGATCTTAAGATTGGACGCCTGTGTTTCCTCCGGAAACAGGTAATCAATATACTCCTCATACCTACAATTTTACAAAACATTTCAGAAAATGATTCCAATTTTGACAATAATAATGAAACAAATTTTTTTCACATACCCAGTAGGCCCATCATCCATTTCTATCTGTCTTCTCTTCTTCAACTTCTTAGGCAACTTAGCCCGAACCAATCCCACATCACCCACCTCACCAAAACTACTTTCCATGTTCAGCCACTCTTCTAACAACATAGCCCTCTCCTCTTTCAGCTCAGGGGCTGATGTCCTATAGTAATTAATCGCGTTCTCAAACACACCTGATCAAAAAAATTAAATTAAATAAACCATTACAATAATCATTTTTTAAAATAGCAAAAAAATGCCTGTTAATCGCTTACTTCTGGCACGTTGAATGCAAAGTTTCTTCTTTTCATCATCATGTTTTTGTTGCTGCTGTTGTTCTTCATCTTCTTCTTCTTCTTCAATGGCAGAAGCTTCAAATTTTGCATAACTAATCCACACCTTCAAATGCTTTGTACGATCCAAAAGCCTCTCGTACAGCTGTCTTGTTCTTTCAAATTCGCCTTCCGCTATTTCAAAGTCAATATACGCCTGCAAAAGTCAAACTCGTGTTACTTAATAAACATCCAATTCCATTTTTATGAATATTTTAATACCGAGTGTTTTTTTTTTGCTTACTTTCCATAGCAATTCAGGCATGTCAAGTGCAGGTTGTGCGATTGCAAGCTCGAAAATAGCGCGGGCCCGGTCGGTTTCACTTAAAGATCTTTCCAGCTCAGCATATTTGCTCCACGCGTAACAGTTTTCAGGTGACCATTCTAAGTATTTTTCATATAGCTTTCGACATCGATCTATATTACCTAATTGCAGCTCGATCTCGATGTATTTCTTGAAAATCTGTTTAATCAAATTTATTAAATAATATATATTTTTTTTTTAAAAAAATCAAAAAGTAAATTACAATTCCTTTTGATTCAATGATTTTAAAACGAACCTTATCTTTAGGAGCAATTCCAATTGCTTTTCCAAGAACAGCGCGTGCAGCAGAGAGATTCAACTGTCTGATTTCAAATTGAGCAGCCAACAACCAAACTTTTGCAAAAGAAAATTTCTTATGAGGAATCAGCTTCAAACACTCACTATAAACATCGCGTGTTCTTCCAACATCCTGTGCATCAATCTCTTCATACAAAGCATAATTAATCCAAAGATAAATATATCTCTGCCAATATCTTTTCTCCTCAGCAGGTGGAACATTCGCAATGGCTCTTTCGTAAATTTCCCGAATCCTTCCTTTATTCCCAACACTCTCCTCGAGTCTGATGTAATCAAACCACGAGTCATAATTCAATGGATTCTTTCTAACTTCTTCTTCATATTGAAACCTTCTCTTTCCAACAATGGCGTCTTCGATTCCTTCTCTATCTCCATACTGTTTCTCAAAAGCTACAAACTTTCTGTAAAGATCTTCGGCTCTTCCCTTTGGGATGTGGTCAAGGGCGAATTTGTAAATACATCTCGCGCGTTCTGTTTCTTTGCATTTCTCTTCGAATTCAGCGAATGCAACAAAGAGAGTTTCGGCTTCTTCATCGTCTGCGAGTTTTTCAACTGCTCTTTCGTAACAGTTTCTTGCTCGTGTGATTTCGCCATTTTTGAATTCGAATTTGGCGTAACGAATCCATGCAGTGACTTTGGGTAAGCATTGGACGAATCTTTCATAGATGGATCTTGCTCTTTCAATTTCGTTGTATCTTAACTCGAATTTGATGTATGAAAGCCATGCTTGTTGATCAGGCTCCCACCCCATCCACCTTTCAAATATCTGTCTTGCACCTGTGAAAAGTTTGATGATATGTGTAAGTTTTTGAAATCGAAATCCAGGGTTTCAATTTCAGTGAAGTTAAAGAAACATATGGGCTTTCATACTTCGCTATAAATTTTTACAACAGGGTGATACACAGTAATAATAAGGGATAAATGGACTAGCTAATTGATGCATTACTACAGCTTAGAGCTATAAACCAAGTGTTTTCAATGATTTTATCTATGTAGTCATGAATAAGTCCCGATGTAAGTTGTGCAACAAGTAATCATCAATGAGTACCAATCTAGCAATTACAGTTTATAATGAATAACTTTTTAAGAGAGTTAGCAGTTTCTAAAGCAAAGTTTTCAATGTTTTTATCTATGTAGAAATTATGCAGCTAACATACTGATAGCCATACCATTATATGGAATTAAGCATAGCAATATGAAGTAAAGTAATAAACACGATTGAAGTACCTGCAACATTGCCTAGCATTTCCTCCATATGAATATACTTATACCACAGCTGATCCACCCTCGGCAACAAAGTAACTGCCCTATCCCAGACATTCCTTGCATGATTGATGAACTTATTCTTCATCTCAACGTCGGCATATTTCAACCACATTGTATGGTCTCTATAATCGACATCAAGCGCTCGTTCCCATACCGACCTAGCTCGATTGAAATCCTTCTGAGACTCTTCCCACTTGGCATACTTCACCCACACACTCTTGTTCCACCGCACTCTCCGAATCAGGTCTTCGAATTCCTTACGTTTACGGAGACGATAGTCTGCGAGCTCTGTAGAATCGGTGATTTTCTGCTTCGGTGGTCGGATTTCAGCTTCTTGACGTTCTCGTGCTTCACGTAAAATCTGTTCCGCTGTAATTTGAATTGGAGCTGGGGTTTTGTTCTTAACCCTAGTTGGTCGAGGAAGCTTGACCTCCGTTTCCTTCCGAGTCAAATAGCCTAACGCCGGATCTCCCTCTCGGGATGCCATGGTTGGATTCGAGGTTCTGAATGCTTGATTTGGGGTTTAGCAAAGAGGTTACCGTAGGCGAATCGTGGAGGAAAGAAGATCTTGTACCAAAATGAAACCCTAGTCGTCTTGGGTACGTCGTAAGGCGGAATTTCCATGAAATGATAGCTATTTTTTTGACAAAACTTCAAAAATGGTCCCTGTGGTTTCCAGAAATATCAAGTTTAGTCCTTAAGTTCAAAAAACCTCACAGATGGTCCCTGTGGTTTCAAAACTTTTAACAAATGGTCCTTCCGGCTCACTCCGTTAGCATTTCACCGTTAACTCATTTTTTAATGAAATATTGCAGGGGTAATTTCGTCATTTCAGTTGTAACCTCCTCTCTTTAAAAGAAATTGCATGTCCGATTTTTGGGCAAATCCTTTAGCTTCATCAGTCGATCATCTCTTCTCCTTTCCACTGTTGCTCGACCGTTGCACCCTTCACGACATCCAATCGCTTCTGATTCAAAGATGGTGACTTGCAGATGTGGGAATGAAGCAACGAAGATCACTTCATGGACGGATCGTAACCCTGGAAGGCAATTTTGGAACTGTAAAAGATGTGGTTTCATTCGATGGTCTGATCCCCCTATGTGTGCTAGGGCATTGGTGGTGATTCCAGGTTTGATAAGATCAATGAATCGATTGGATGAGAGGGTCGCCATTGTAACTGCAGAATTGTGGAACTACCAGCTGATGTTGTTTTGTTCATGGGTGTTTTTTTTTTGGTATTATTTTAATCTCTAAATATCTTCTGAAGGTTTGGATGGTAATGGAGTTTTGGTTTTTGGTTTGTAACCATTGCAGGGTTTTTTTTTATTTTAATCGGATAAGGGTTTTTTTGCTTTCAGTTTATGTAGGTGGTTTTGGAATTGGTGGTGTTGTATTTGGTTTATGTATCAGATTAATGTGTAATGCAGTGGTAATGGTAATGGTAATGGAATGTAGTTTGTTATAGTTCATTGTTCAATTTCTTGAATGTTTTTGAAATGTAATTGTTAAGTGTATTGTAATTGCATCTTGAAGATGGTTTTCATTTGCAATTCAAATGTACATTGTTATTAATTGATCTGTGAAGTGAAGGGTAGTACACAAAACATATTAATTCATCACCAAAAAGTGCATACACACCATTACATTCAAAGTTATAAAGTTCTTAACACAACCATGATCCAAAAAGTGCATACACACCATTACATTCAAAGTTATAAAGTTCTTAACACAACCATGATCCAAAAAGTGCATACACACCATTACATGCAAAGTTTTCAAGTTCTTAACACATCTTCAAACAAGTACACATTACATAAGTTTCTAAATACCTACAACACCAACATCCTAATAACCACTAAAAAGTCAATTTTCAGCCTCCTCCAACTTCACCACTGCCTCCCTGCCCTTTACATGTTCTGGAATTGTGCCCTTTGTTATGACACTTTGAACAAGTGACTGCCAAATATTTCCTGCTCAATCTACCAGCTTGGCTGTTTGGCTCATCAACACCCCTTCTTCTCTTCTTCTTAGGCCTCCCAACCTACACATGTTGATATACTATAGTTAAAATTGAATTCATTCCATGTTCACATGTATACTATATATTTTGTGTACTTTAAATACAAACATGTGTCTTATGTTTTGGTGGAAGTAAAGTGAATGGGCAGTCACTTTTAGGCCACATTGTACGTCCATTCAATGGATCAATTTTGTTGAAATACATGGCTTTCCATGTTGATAACCTATAGCAAGGATGGACCCATTCATCAACATGTGGGGCATTTTCACCATTTTCAATTTTGTCCCATATAGCACAAACAGCATGTCTACATGGGAAACCTGTAATCTCCCAAAACCTACAACTGCAACTGTGATCATTCAAATTTACCACATATTGGTCTTGCCATGTGCTTGCCACTTGGTACTTCCCTGCCCCATTGTATTTAGCCACATACTTTGATGCATCAGCCTTAATCTTTTCAAACAGTGTAGTTGCAGTAGGGGTTAGAAGTCCTTCACACTTATCTATTTCCTTTTGCACCACACATAACCTCTTCATGAGATACTCTCTAATATACTCTAAGCAAGTGATAATAGGTTTATCCCTCATCTAGCTTTGAATTGAATACCTCACAAAGGTTATTCAACAAACAATCAGTATGTGCCCTTCCTGAATAATATATATATATTAACAGAAGACAATTAGACATATAGTAAACACACAAAAGGGAAGATTAACAATTCTCAATAAATTTCTAGAAACTTACCACTAAAGTGAGATTTAGCCCAAGTGTTTGCTGGGATCTTAGACACCCAAGCATGAGCCTCTGCATTGATCTTCTTCAACTCATCCATTGCTCTGTTAAAATGATTGACTGTTGTTGCTCTACCACACTCCCAAAGCTGGTCACTTAAGTCTTTTCCTTTCCATTGCTTCTTCATGTTTTCCTGGATATGCCTCAAACAGAACCTGTGTTCTGCACTAGGGAATACTTTCTCCATTGCTGGTATTATTCCCTAAACAAAAGTCAATGTAATCAACATTAGTTAACCAAATGTATTTAGTAAAGGTAATAAAAAAGTTAGGTGGTACACACCTTTTGTCTATCTGAAATGAAGGTAAAGTTTGAATTTGGTCCCAGATCCAGATCTTCTCCTAACAGTTCCAAGAACCAGGTCCAGCTACTTGTTGATTCTGTCTCTACCACTGCATATGCTACAGGGTATATGCCATTGTTTGAGTCCAACCCTACAACAGTTAACACTTGCCCAGGGTAAGGGCCCTTCATGAAAGTACCATCCAGACCTAGAAAATCTCTTAATCCAGATTTGAATCCTAACTTCAATGCACCTAAACAGACATATATTCTTCTAAAAGTTCTTGTGGTAACAGACAGGGAGGTTTCTGGATACACATCAATCCTAACTGTTGTACCAGGATTAGTGTTGAGTAGCTCCAACACATAATCCCTCAAAAATCCATACTGTACTTGGTAGTCCCCACTAATGATACGCTCAGCCATTGACTTTGCCCTAGCGACCTTTTGCAATGACATTCCTACCTCCAGTTTCTTGCACAACTCTTCGTGTAAAGCTTTCACTGGAATTTTAGGGTTACTCTGTATTTGTTGAACAATTAAGTTTGCTACGTATCTGGAAGTGCAAGCTTTAACCGCCCTTGTTTGCAAACATTTATGCTCATCCTGTACTGTTTTCACCAACCAATCCTGATTTTCATTAGCCCTCGATATTTGGACTGCCCATGGACATGTACCTTTATTGGCAATTACATCTTTACCCTTGCACTTTGCCCTACTTCTGGTTGAGGGCCCACCACTATCAACTCCTGTAGAAGGCTTACTTACAACACCTTTACATTTCACCCTAATCCGGATTTTGTCATTTTTGGCTAGGTATAAAGACCTCCTTGTTGCTACAGCATGTGAGTTCATGTAGTTTTTAACATCAACCTTGGTTTTGAAGACCTGACCAATCTGAAATGGTTTAACATGAACCTCTCCATGTGAGCATGTACTTGACTTACTCAACTCTTTTAGCAGTCTCTTCCTATCATCTTCATGAAATCCTGCAAATTGATAATCATCAGTGGCAATAACTTCCAACTCATTATCAAAGTCAACCACTCCAATCCCATCATCTTTTGAATGATTGTTCAAGATTCCATGTTCATCTACATCAACAGCATTATGGAATTCACTCATGTCTACATCTACATCAAATTGTATGTTAGACTCATCCACATTGTATTCACTGTCATCAGAATCATCTCCACTATCCTCAGAACCATGGCCACTCTCAGAGTAGAAAGCATCTCCACTATCATCACTCACCATACCCTCTAGATAATCCACTTCTGGTTGTTTTTCAAATGAAGTTTGAACATTAAACTCAGCATCATAATCAGCATAAAGTGAGTAATCCTCTACAAATGGTTCATAGTCATCAACTGTTGTAGTATTAGCTCCATTATCAGCTTGGCAGCTTGGTTCCTGTACATGGTAAGTTCCCAATTGTTCTTCAGTTTCAACTGCACTAGTGATCACTTCTTCTTGAGTTTCAATTTCATGATTCACCACTTCCTTTTGAATGACATGACTTTGTTTACCTTGTGACCTTATAAATGGTAGAATACTCTTTGAGTAATCATGGCCTTCATCAACATCTAACACTTGTGACTGCTCATAATCAGGGTTCATAGACTTGTTTAGATCAAGCTTTCTACTACATGAGCCTGCTTCTCTCCTACAAGGTTTCTTTCTATTCATTTCAGGTGACACACTATCAGGCTCCAACTCTTCAATAACAACTTTAGAAGGAGACTTGTAATAACTACCTACCCTTGTCTGACCAGTTTCAATATACACCCTAATAAGTCTGTGTTTAGGGACATATGATACCATTTTAAGTACATCTTGATCATTACCTAAAGGCATTAAGCCATAGTCCAAAGGGTATTCAGGGATACAGAAATGGTAGTAAAGGGTTTGCTCAGTTTTGTACCCTAGTTCTCGAACCATGTCGTCAAGCTCATGAACTGAAAATAAATCAGTGTCAACATAATCTACATATGCTACAACACCATCAACGTATTTCCTTCCAGGTGCTTTGGTGAAGACACCACTGTAGTGTATCTTCAACGTGAAATAGTTCTCATAACCTTCTGTAAACACAAAAAAAAGAAAGAGTAAAATCAATGATTTCCTTACGTCAACACAATAGACCAAGAAAAAACAAGTTTTGTTGTAGTATTGTACCGTATGTTTTTCCTAAGTCCTCCACGGTTACAAATTTTTCTCGAAAACACCATATTGATAGCACCATTGCAATTTCTGCAGCTTAAAACCCTAAATCCCAATTTCTGTTCTTGCTTCTACGATGGGAATGAACCCGATGACTAAACCTGTAACTGGTTATCTTCTTGGGAGAGGGACGGGTAGTGATGTGCAAGCAAGTAATCATTTCATATTAAAGAGAAGAGGTTACAACTGAAATGACGAAATTACCCCTGCAATATTTTATTAAAAAATGAGTTAACGGTGAAATGCTAACGAAGTGAGCCGGAAGGACCATTTGTTAAAAGTTTTGAAACCACAGGGACCATCTGTGAGGTTTTTTGAACTTAGGGACTAAACTTGATATTTCTGGAAACCACAGGGACCATTTTTGAAGTTTTGTCTATTTTTTTTTTTCCTGATGAAAGGGTTTTAGGTTTTTTATTTTTTAACTTGGTAACTAAATTTACAACTACAACTATATGGCAACTTTTCTTTTGAAAATAATAGATTAATTTGTTGATGAAATGTAATCTTGAAGAACATTACATAAGAATTGGTGGTGCGGGGTGGACGTTTGTTTGAGTTTGTTCAAGATTCAAAATAAACTGTTATTTAAGGGCGAAGTCTAAACAAACGAGAATCCGAAGGCACCATCCCTGGTAGCGGGGTCCAAGGGGCAGAACCTCTGGTTGAAATTTTTATTTGGGTTACGTTGTTTTGTTAAAAATGCATCAAAAATTCTATTTTTCTCAAATTAACCCGTTTTTTACCCTTTTTTAAGAACCTGATTCTATAACAGTTTTAGAGACAGTTCGGTGTTGGTTGTTAAAATTGTCTTGGGACGGTTTTGGTGGTTTTCATACATGGAAGTTGAATCTCGTTTTTTGGTCATTATTTCTAGTACATAGAAAATCATAATAAATTTTCTTCTGTGTTCTTGCATCTTTTATGAGTCTTATCCAATTGAATTTTTGGGAGTACCACTGAAATCCTTCAATTTGAAAGTGATCTCACGATTCTCGGATTTTTCAAGCACTCTGAAACCCCCAAATTTCTAACATATTTTAAGTTCTAAGTCCAACTTAAGGCTCGTAGGTATAGTGGTATACATCATCCAATGTACACCACCACTGTGATGTAAGATCTCATTGTCGTTGTAGGATGAAAATTGCATCGTCTACTTATCTAGTGTGCGGTGACCCTCCCGCATGGTCGATTTCGCAACACCATTTCTTCCTTTTGTTACCATTACCAACCTTTAGGAATTTGATTAATTAATTTCTTTTATTTTTCTCCGTTATAAATAAACATCACTTATATTTTAAACCACACCACAAACACCAAATACCTCTATATTCTCTATATATCTTTTTTAAGGGTAATTGTATTATAAAAACACCAGGCTAGTAAGAAACTAGTTGGGAAAACAAAGAATCAATACCAGAACATTAAGAAAATAACAATGTTTAGATCTTGGAACCAACCAATCCAATTTATGGAAGCCCTTCTTCCTATAATTATCCCAAAAAAACGACTTTGTAATAATCTTGTCGAAAAGATCCGTCAATCTCTACTTTTTATCAAAAAACAAGAAGTTGTTTATATAATCTAAATAATCCACCACATCGTCAAAAACAACACATCCAAACACCCTTTAAGATAATTCTATAACCGAAGCATAGAGAACCAATAATGGCAATCTTCAAAAGAGGACAAAGACGTATTAGAAAATTCCACCATCTAGTAATGTAAGACGTAAGACCATAAACTATGTCACAAGCAAAGAAAATGTGAATAACCAATTCCACACCACCATCACATAGGGGGCACAAAAGAGATTGGATAGCAAGCCCTCTCATCTCCAAATTAACCCTGGCAGGAAGCTTATTCAATCTCAACTATCAAGCAAAAATGTTAACTTTAATATGGGGCGTCTTGACTCAGCTTCAGAACCAATTAAAATATTTTCTTTACACTTTTAATAAATTAAGATGCGGAAATTCCCAATTAAATAAAACATTTTTGAGATATCAAAAGTTATTTCATTTTATTATAACTTTTAGGATGTCATTTTTCATATCCAAACATACTTTAAAACGTAAATATAAAAGGTGCTAAAACTACTTATTATAAGCACATCTCTTCATTCCACTCAACATCCTAACTAGATTATAGAAGCCTTGGTTACACTACTTATAATGCATAAAAATGAGTGCGTCGGGTTTGGAAAACCTGGTAAGATGCATACGTGTAACGACCCAAAATCATGACTAAAAATTTCTTTTAAAACATTACTAAAACCATATTTATAAAAACTGTATCACAAGTCATAACATAGTTTCCGAGTATCAACTCAAAACATAATCTCATTATCAGAGTAAAACATTACCAGACTAACTGACTATGGTGTGTGCACTGCAACCTCTCCGAGCTCCTCTTTTGAAAACTGAGTACCTGAAACCAAAAACTGAAAACCGTAAGCACGAAGCTTAGTGAGCTCCCCTAAACTACCACATACCATACAAACATATAAAGCACATAATGGGCCTTGCCCACTGCATCGGACCGAGGTCCGGACTAACTACGACCTTGCCCCCTGCATCGGACCAAAGTCCGGGAACTGACTGGGACCTTGTCCCCTGCATCGGACCGAAGTCCGGACTAACTGGGGCCTTGCCCTCTGCATCTGACCGAAGTCCAGAAACTAACTGAGACCTTGTCCCCTACATCGGACCGAAGTCCGGACTAACTGGGGCCTTGCCCTCTGCATCAGACCAAAATCCGGAAACTGACTGAACATAGCATAGCATAAACATATCCACTAACATGAACACATAAACTACATACTGCATCGGGCCGTAGCCCGGAACACATAACACATAAATCATGTCTGAGCCACGAAGGCATCAAACATACTAACTAATGCATCAGACCGAAGTCCGGAAACTACTGCTAGCTAGACGGGCCGGCATTGTGGCCTTAGACCCGTTCCTACTGGAAGGAAACTCACCTGAACTGCTGAGTTCTGCTAATAACCCTCTGTCTGCTAACCGACAACCCTCTGAGCCGCTGCTCCTCTAACTCTCCGAGCTACCAATATCAATATGACACTTAGTCTGACAGTCCTCCAAAGGTCAACTAAGTCAACTATGGTCACAGTCAATCTTCCACGTTGACCCTACTCGCCGAGTCAGCCTACTGACTCGCTGAGTTCATAAGCTCAGAAACCCCTTTCATTCTCGACTCGACTCGCCGAGTCTACTGATTTCCGAGTTCGGTCCTGTCCAACTCATTGAGTCTTCACTCAACTCACTGATCCGAGTCTTAACTATAAGGGTTTGTGGTTTCGCGACTTGACTCGCCGAGTCCAAGACAGGCTCGCTGAGTCCAAGGCAATCTTCAATAGACTCTCCGAGTTGTTCCTCCAACTCGTCAAGTTCTTTCCTATCTTCATCCAACTCGCCGAGTCCACCCATGTGACTCGCCGAGTTGCTATGCGATTTAAGTCTGGTATCTAGCCCGACTCGCTGAGTCCTTTCGTGTATTCTCATGATCTCGAGTCACAGAGCTACTCCTTTGCTCCAAACAATAGATCTGGGTTCCTATAGTCCATTAGCAACATAAAGTTGCTACCTTTACGTGCTTCTTGTCTCATAATACTAAAACCAAGCTAGAAAGGAACTTAACTCATGGGGAATGGCTTTTGCATATCAACTAACAGGGCTTTCTGCATCTTTGGTCCAAATAGAGCTCAGATATGGAGTTTCAACTCCAGATCTAACATGTGCACCCACTTCTCATCACATACTCTCAAAGAAACCCTAAAACTCCATGAAAGATGGATCTAGAAAGGAGAAAGCCAAGGATAACGATTCATTACCTCCAATGCTCTAAAAAGTTCCACCAACTCTGGATCCAATGCCTCCTCTTGCACCACTATGAATATCTTCTCTTCCAAGGTCCAAATTACTTCACCAAGGGTAGATATTGCTCCAAAAACGGTTATGGTGGCTAGGGTTTGGGGTTCTGTACTATAAGGGTCGCAAATGAGCCCTAGGGAAGAGAATAAGATGCTTAAATAGGGTACCAAGTCCCGGAATTAGGGTTTCCCAACCCAGACCAGACTCGTCGAGTCCACTTGCCGACTCGCCGAGTCGGTCAGTTACGTTACACCCGGATCCCGCTCCGACTTGCCGAGTTTCTCCCTAGACTCGACGAGTCGACCCTCTTTAACTTATGGTTTTCCTTTCCTTTCTTGACCTTTCTGATTTCGGGTGTTACAATACGGTTTTTAAGCCCATAATAATTTAATGATAATAAATAATATTATTCCTACAAAACAACATTGTTAGGTAATATATGTGTAATCTGACCTAACCAATCCTCAGATACCCTAGTTCAACAATCATCTGGAAGAATCACCTTACCTAATGAATTATATGAGCATCTGTTTGACGTCTGATGTGTCATTAGGTTCGTCTTCCATCTTCCATGTAAGGATCCGATCTCCACAGGGAATAAGATTAACCTGAAGACTACAAACAAACCGTAAGTAACCGACCAAGAGGGATATCAGACGATTCTCCGATAGTTAAGTTAGCGAGAGGCTATATATTCGATGGATTATACACGAGAGTAAGAAGTAGATTTTGTGTACTTACCTTCTTGATGTGTCGAGACGTCTGTTTATAGTGGTATAGGAAGTGGCAAGCTCTTCCTGTATCGATCCTGACATGCCATCTTATCGCATTTATGGTATAACGCCCAAAGGTACGACTATTGGTACTATACATACCATTATACAGCTATCGTGTGGCTGTACCAGGATCTCTTGATCACGTATCCTCGTACAGGTTGTATCCTCATTGTTTCGAGATACTGCCATTACTGTTTTGACGTCACTTTGTACCTTCCCTCGGTTCTTTCTTTTCCTCGAAAGTCGTTATGCCAATTCGGTGTTTAATGATTCGGGCATCTTCGAACATGTCGGTTCGGCATGTTTAGGAAAGGATAAAGGTATTACCGGATTATACCCCATTAAGTCCCCCCCAGTTTGTATCTCTACGTATTCGATGGAGTAGGGATGCAAACTTTGTAAGAGCGATATTATAGTTGTTATGGTCAGATAGGGGCACGAAACCCCTTAATTAACTCTGACGTGATGTGTTGACGGTTATGCTAGTCCTAATGATGATCCCTATAACCGTCTCTTCATGTGCCATTACTTGGATAAGGGTACAGTATCTACCAACCAATTTGTATGCCTGTTAATCTTCATATGCTCTAGACTTGCTATAAATATTCGGTTTTCAACCATCCGTTTCACCATTCGCTCTTTTAGTTATAGTCAGTGTTCTTTTTACTCTCCTGTCAACCTTTCCTATCATTTTCTCCCTCTCTTCTAAACATGGCAAGCACTAGGATTTCTCACATAGGAATAGTGAAATCAAAACTAACCGTTCGAACCATGGGTATGCTTGTTCGGAAGTACCATATCGATCCCAAATTCTACCCTCGCTTGCCAGAGGCCAACGATGCCATCACTGACGCTCCTGAAGGATTCATGGGGGTTTATCGAGTATTCTTCAAGTCTGGGTTGCATCTCCTTACCTTCGATTTCTTCGAAACCGTTATGGATTACTATGGTCTGCACACCCCCAAATAACCCCCGATGGTTTTCTCAAGGTTCTTTGCTTTACCTTGTTGTGCGTTTCCCTAGATGTGTCGCTGTCTATTACCCTGTTTAGTTACTTCTACCTTCCTATGTCCAATGGATATTGAGTTTCCTTCTCCCTTTCGCCATGGTTTGGTGGAGCTATGTGATGGCCTTCCCACTTCTATCAAGTATTGGAAGGAAGATTTCTTCGTCGTTCATGCATTTGCCTTTTCCGACCCTATGGCGTATGCTGCAACTGCTGACAGGGTTGCCGACCCCGTCCCCGAACTCTCGCCTGATGAAATGTTGATAACAGAGAGGTTAGCGAGCAACTTTGTTTGGTGGGCAAATCCTGATGAAACGGTGTTGGGTATAGCGAGCATGAGTCCCCATTGGATTCATTTGGATAAGAAACCTGTGGAAATATTTTAGGGAAATAATATAACCCTTCTCGATCATCTTCATTGAAAGCGTAACATGAACCATGCCCTAGTTACAGAGGAGGTGATGATCCCGGACTCCCCGACTTGTTCAGAGTCTAGCATGGATTCTGCTTTAGAGGTTTCTCATTCGGAGAGCTCTAAATCTATTCCCCCTAACCTTCGCTTCAAAGGTGTGAAATTGGATTCTGGTCTTGGTAAACCACCTATAGTGTCTACAAGAGCTTCCTCGACAGGGTTCATCTTAAAGAGGCGCTCCAAAAGTGCTCAAGATGACCAACTCATCCTAATGTCTCCTTCCAAACGGAAACGTTATGGTCGTGAAACAAAAAGCCGAAGCTTGAATGATCTTGTTGATCCTCATGTTCCCAATGTTACAAGCTCTGAATGTACCTTGGAAGGCCCTACAACCACTATTTTTTATGACTGTCCAATCGAACCGGACAACGAAATAAAACATGTGGAAAACGAGCCAGAGGCGTCCCATTTGGCCAAATTAGGTCGGAGGTTGCTGATAAGAATCCCCATGAAAACACCCTAAAAAACCCCTTTTGGAGAAGGAAAATCCTAAGAGCTTTTATGTTGTCGTTGTGTTCCAGCAGAAACCCTTTAGGTCTGGGTTTGGCTGTTTTGTGGCGTCGACCACTAATTTTTTGGTTGTTACACCTATCCCTATCATTTCTGATACCATAACTGAGAACGAGGAGCCCATGGGAACTGAATTTGTGGACACGGAGGCAATTATCTCTAATCCTCCCTCTTCGTCGGGTCGTATGTTCCTTTTTTATCAACGTTTTCTTCCTTTTTTATGTTTTATTGTATACTTGTTACGATTTGTTTGTTTTATTGTTTATGCATCTGTCATCGTAACAGGAAAAGAAGCCACTATGCCAACACTGATTACCCTCATTGCTTCACTTCCCCAGTTTCAGTGCCCTTTCACTATGACTAGTGTTCCTCCGAACCCTTTTCAAACGGGGGTTGCTTATGAGGAGGAAGCATTGGATAAGGCTTGGTCATGCTTTATGGAAGGAATGTATTTGTTGAATGAAGTGTCCCTCTGCACAAAAACATGCTCATAAGAGCTTTCCCAATGCCAGGTTGTTTTTGATGAAGCTTTGGAAGGGTTGAAACAGTTACGAGTCCTTCACGAACAGACGAAGAAAGAAGCCAAAGAGTTAAAGGAAGAGGTTGCTGGTTTGTCGAAGAAGAACCAGAGTCTGGTAGCGGATTTGAGTCGATTTATTGCTCAGCAAGAGGAGCTGAAAAAGTTGAACCAGGATTTGCAAATGAGAATAGATGATGCTCTGATCCAATGCACCTCGACCGTTAAAGAGCTCGAATGTGTTTCTCAGCAGTATCATTCATTGAAGTCACAATACACAGAGAAAGTTTATCAATTGGAGACTGCATTTTTGAGTAAGGATGTTAGCATTAAGTTGCAGGAGGAGGAGTTGGCTATTATGAGACTTCCAATGTTGGAAAAAGATGCTCAAATTGCTACATTGAATGATGTACAACTCCTGACGAAATACAAAGTGGATACTTGCTTAGCAAGAGTAGACTAGGGAGCTGAGGAACTGCGGTGGGTTGTGAAGGAAGGTATTCTTCTTTTTGTCTGTACTTTATTAGATTTAAGCGACTTTGGTGTCGTGAATGCTATCTTGTAGACGTCCTCCATCCAACTTGGTCTTCTTCAAGATTGTGTTGACATGAAGGAAAATTATCCTAAAGAATTGAAGGATAAGAGTGTCTTGTATTCGTACCCAGATGCACAACGTCAAATTATTAATCATGTTAGTTTTAGTAGTGGTTTGAAGATGAAATCGTTACTTTTTAATTTTGCCCCTGCCGCTAGACGGGCTTTTCTTTTTTTGTTATCTTGTAATGACAACTTGCTAAATGAGAATGGACTTTTGTTTTATGCGTTCGAGTCCTTTTGTTCCTGTTTGTATAGTCATGAGAGTTATTTGTAGTTCCGTTTGTTCTTTTATTTCCCAGGGCTGACATCCAACCTTTCTATTGACTCGAAGTGCTTGTCAGATCCTGAAATGTTTTACCTACAAATGTGAATGTTGTGTTCAACATATAATTTGATCCACCAGACTTTGACATGAGAATCGAATGGTGAGGCATATTATGGCGACGTTTGGGAATTAGTTGAACTACTATATATGAGACTAAAGTTCAAGAAAGAATAACATCAAGCCATTAGGCACGATCCTAAGGTTCGAGTAAAAGTAACATCGAGCCATAATGGGGATGATTATGGCGATGATTTTATATTGCTCGAACCATTAGGCATGACCCTAAGGTTCGAGTAAAAGTAAGATCGAGCCATAATATGAATGATTGTGGCGATGGCTTTATATTGCTCGAACCATTAGGCATGACCCTAAGGTTTGAGTAAAAGTAACATAGAGCCATAATGTGGATGATTATGACGATGATTTTATATTGCTAGAACCATTAGGCATGGCCCTAAGGTTCGAGTAATAGTAACATCGATCCATAATGTGGATTATTATGGTGATGATTTTATATTGTTCGAACCATTAGGCATGACCCCAAGGTTCGAGTAAAAGTAACATCGAGCCATAATATGGATGATTATGGCGATGGTTTTAAGTTGCTCGAACCATTAGGCATGATCCTAATGTTCGAGTAAAAGTATCATCGATCCATAATGTGGATGATTATGACGATGATTTTATATTGCTCGAACCATTAGGCACGACCCTAAGGTTTGAGTAAAAGTAACATCGATTTATAATGTGGATGATTATGGCAATGGTTTTAAGTCGCTCGAACCATTAGGCATGATCTTAAGGTTCGAGTAAAAGTAACATCGAGCCATAATGTGGATAATTACGGAGATGATTTTAAGCTATTAATTTGGCCTATTCGAAAATGGTAGTTTTTGAAAGGAATGTGAAACACTCTAAAAATACAGTTCAAAAAAAACGTTTTAAATCATTATAAAACCATAGTAATCCAGCCATCTCATAAAAAAAACATAAGTGGTAATATCTCAAAACATCATGTCAAACAATGTATCCAAATCACATATCAAAATATCAGAGTAAATCCTCTCAGGCTAAACACTGTGGTGTGTGTAATACAGTCATCCTGAGCTCTTCCCTTTACTACCATAAGTACCTAAAACCAATATTGAAAACTGTAAGAACGAAGCTTAGTGAGTCTCTCCAAACTACACATATCATATAACATGCAACTATGAGATACAGGCCTCGCTCACACTCAAAGAGATACGGGTCCCCGCCCACACGCAGCTAACTATGAGATACGAGCCTCGCTCACACTCAATTATCCATGAGGTACAGGCCTCACCCACACTCAACTGACTAGGAGGTACAGGCCTCGCCCACGCTCTCCTATCTGGAGGATACGGGCCCCCGCCCACACCCCGCTATCTAAACATACATACGAGTATCACCGCAGACAACAAGTATACCATAATCTACCAATTCATAAACTTACTCAGACAATACTAAGATACGGGCCCAGCCCACACTTAGCTACTAATCATAAACAAGTCTAAGATACGGGCCTTGCCCACACTTAGCTACTAATCAACTCTGACGACGTTACCTTCTCCGAAGACTTCACCTTCCTAATCCTCTGCCTCCATTTCGCCAGATCTACGACCGTACCCATCTGTTTCTCTCTTCCACTCCGAAGACCCAATAGTCTACATAAGATCTCACCATATCTACATTAGATCTCATCAGATCTCACCAGATCCGATGTGTTTGTGCATTTTCAAGTTAGATTTCGTTAACCACCACTTTTGACGAAATTGAAGGAGCTCCTACAAGATTTGGTTTCGAGTCCTTCAAGTTACGCTTGACAATTAATGATACTACTCTGATGTTTAAATGATATATTCACTTTGATCAATTTTGGAACAACTTGTTTGTATGGTTTATTGTATTAAAAATGAAAAAAATTACCTGAGATTTTCAGGACGTTACATATCAGTTAATATAGTATTTTTTTTAATTAAAAATGATTGCTGTCAATTAAAAATGTTTAATTTTGTAAATTATAAATATTATTATATCTAAAACCAAAAACATTATCTTTAAAATAATAGATTTTTTTTTTGTTTTTTTGGTTAATTGTCTTTGCAAAAAATATGATTTGTAAGTTGTAACCAAAACGACAATAGAATGTTTTATTATTTAGGTTAATCAAAATGCCTTCAAATAGCCAAAGGCTTTTTCTATTAGGCAATGTGTGTTTGCTTAAGAGGAACGATACTAACTTCACCTACTTTTATCGCATATTGGTAGCCTTACATTGTAACGCCCGTAGATCAGGGCTAGTCAATTTAGAAACAATAAGCGTCAAAAATGACTTTTTGATGAAAGATTATCTAGAAGGATTAATCTTAACCAAGTTGTAGTATATGTCACAAGGTTTCCGTGCATATAAAGAACGCCAAAATCCGAGTTATAACGAAGAAGTTATGGCCCGTCGAAGTTTCGCGACAGAACCGGCACGACGCAATGCAACGTAAAAAGTGAATTTACGTTAGAGCGGTATTTAGCCGAAGCAATCTAAATGAGAATCGAAGATCTCATTGTTGGTATCGAAGCGATAAAAAGTTAGGCGAGAACGGACGTCAAACGAAGAAGTTATGAATTTATAACGAAAGTTTATGTCGCGGCCTATTAAAAATAATTAATAAAAATAAAGTCAAAATTAGCCGACGGAGTCTAAACGAAAGTTGTAGAGCGTAGTCTCACCTTCGCGTGGATATAAAGAACGTCGAAAACGGAGTTCGTATGAAGAAGATATGAATTTCCGAAGATTATTAAATAATTTGTATTTATTTTTAATCTTTAATTCGGAAGCATTATCCGAAGGAGTCACCGGTCTGATCCGAGGTACGCGCCGCGTACTCGAGTACGCCCCGCGTACTCCGAAAGTGTCGACATCGCAGCAAGTGGCTTCGGATGACGAACGCAGTGACGTTTTTCGGACCAGTACGCCCCGCGTACTGGCGTACGCCCCGCGTACGTGCGAGGCTCAGCCTCTATAAAAGGAATCCGAAGGCAGCCGATAGTTTTGCCAATTTCTCCTCTTCTTTCTCCCATTTTGCATCGGTTTGCGTGCCAGAAATACCCCGAAGCCCCGGTATTGTTCTCAAGCCCCGAAGCAAGTCCCGAGATCCCGAAGATCCCGAGAAGTGCGGTTCCCGAGCCGAAGCTCTGCCCGCGAGAAGTTCGATTTTTGAAGAGATCTTCCAGATCTGCTGAGGATTACTACTTCTGCAAGTCGTAGTGCTGTCCGATCATCTTCTGATCAAGTGAGTGTATACTACCTTTCATAAACACAATAATAATACAAGTTTGGTTTGAGTGCATTAAGAGTATTGTTGTTTATAAGTGTGAATGTGTAGTTATTTTCTTCTAACGCATAATTATTAAGTATTTTCGTTGAAATACGTGCTACGTGGATAATATAAAGTTGTTTATATGGATGGATGTATAGTCCCTTTCATAAACACGGGTATAATACAAGTATTGTTTGAATGTATTAAGTGTACGTTTGGCAGAGTGTATGGTTACTTTCTTCTAACACATAAATATGAAGTATTTGGTATAAAATACGTGCTATGTGTTTATATATTGTTGTTTATTTGAGATGAGTATGGCATGAATGTTTTATATAGTTTTAAAATGAGATAAACTGTATGTGTATTCTAGATCTACAAATATGTTGGGTAGAACATGGGTAGATGAGATAGTTGGTATGTGATGAAATGATGAGGTATGAAAGATGATTAAGAATGATATTGGTAGATGCACCAATTAAAGAATGTCATAAGACTAGCAGATGTGCTGTAGAATAATATCGGTAGATGCACCAAGTAGTGAATGTCGTAATCCTAGCAGATGCGCTTATAGGATAATGTCGGCAGATGCGCCAAATAGAGATTGTCATAATAAAAGCAGATGCGCTTATAGAGTGATCCTAGCAGATGCGCTTATAGAATATTGTTGGCAGATGCGCCAAATAAAGATTGTCATAATAATAGCGGATGCGTTTATAGGGTAATCTTGGCAGATGCGCTTATAAGATAATGTCGGCGGATGCGCCTAAAAGAGAATGTCATAAACCTGGCAATCGCGCCTCATAGTGTATGACGTAATCCTGGCAGAGGCGCTTAAAGGATAATGTTGGCAGATGCGCCTTATGTAGCAATGGAAGTTTGTGTAAATCCCTTAGGTCAATCCTTAGGAATGAAGGAATGACGAGTAGTTGAATTCCTAGGGTAAAATCCTAAGAAACATAATAGGGATGAATAATTGAGTTGATTGTTTGATGGTTGAATATAATAATTGTATTATTGTGGGTTGAAAACCCTATATGCTCACCAGGCTCCCAAGCCTGACCCACTCAGTTTTCTTTGCATTACAGGTAATGGCACAAGAGTATAAGTTGGTGGACTTGACGAGAGATTTTGGATTATAGGCCAGTAGTTATGAATAACTGTTGTAAGGTCTATTTATTATTGTTTATGCTTTTGGTCTGTATCGGAACATGACATCCCGAGGTTTTATTATTTAATGAAAATACATTCTCTTTGAGAAACGTTTTGATAAATGGTTATCATATTTTATTTTGGGAACAAATTCCGCAACCGTTTTCTTTAAACGATCACTCTGATTTATAAAACAAAGCATAAACAAATCGGTCTTTTCTGGCCGTGAAAATGGGGATGTCACAGTTGGTATCAGAGCATTAGTTTAAGCGAACTAGGAATTTGTAGGAAATTTCTAGACTTAAACTTAGAATGCTAAGTAATGATTGTGAGGAGTGTGTCTAAAATATGTTAGGTAGTACACCTAAATTGACACAAGCACTAGTTCATTTTAGGAATGATGCCTAAAATGCTTTTATATGCTAAATGTTTTGTGTGATAGCTAAATTGATGCTATTATTTGTTCGGATCTATGGTCTGTTGCCGACCGGATCTGGAAACCTTATGTGTTTAGGATTCTAAGCGTACGTCTACGATATTAGAACTAGCATGTAAACGTTTCGGAGTGATAAGGGCGATGTGAATATCTATCGTGATTGAGGATATAATTTCACCTTATTTGGTGTGTAGAACAAAAATGGTGAGAACAAGAAGTGGAGTTGGAAATGCTGATGAAAACAGGAATCAACCACCAGTGATTGAGCAAATACCTGTCGTAGCAGCAGCACCTGAGCCAATAACCATGGCTGGTGTGCAAATGATGATTCAGACGATGTTGGATCGTCAGATGGATGAAACTAGACGGTTGCTTCAGCAGAATCGTGAAGAACTGTCAATTCGAGTGGAAGAGCCTGAATTAAATGAAGGGCACTCGGAAGGTGGAAACTTCAGTGGGTCTGTTGGTCAAGCCAACCCACCGATAGTTAGGCAAAACAACCAGTATGGAAGGAACGATGGAATGGGATGCAAGTATAAGGATTTTCTGACTTGCAAACCATCGACCTTCACTGGAAAGGAAGATCCGATCGGAGTTATGGATTGGATATCGGAAATGGAGCTAGCCTTCATGACTTGTGGCTGCAGAGGCAAGTTGCAGACTACCTATGCAGTGCGTCAGTTCAGGGGTGGGGCTGTTCGTTGGTGGAACACTTTGGGGAAGATCCTAAGTCCTAATGAGCCACTGCAACTGACCTGGGCAGAGTTCTTGGTGCAATTCAAGCGCAAGTTCTGCTCTGCTCAAAATCTATTGGAGTTGGAGAATAAGTTTCTGATATTGAAGAAAGGCAGCATGTCAGTGGATGAATACACTAATGCTTTCACAGACAAGATGGAGTTTGCTTTACGCATCGTTCCAGACGAACTGACAAAAGTCGATCGGTATGCCAAGGGACTCCCTTGGGAGTATGCGGTGCCAGTGCGTCAGGCACCTACTCTAGAGGCAGCTATTTGGGCTGCCAAGTCTGTTGAGAATATGATCAAGGGGAGGACTGACAGTAAGGTTGAAGTTGGTGAGAAGAGAAAGTTAGAAGGAACTTCAGGTTCTAATGAGAAAAGAAAATCCTCGAAGTCTGGAGGAGGAGGAAGGGATGAGGCACGGTGGTGCGATAAGTGCAAGAAGAAGCACTCAGGAAAATGTGGCGTGGAAGTGACATGTTTCAAGTGTGGAAAGCATGGGCATTACGCCGATGAATGTATTTTCAACAAAAAGGTGTGTTACGAATGTAACGAAGAGGGGCACTTCAAGCAAGACTGCCCAAGGAAAAATCAAACAGCAAGGCTAGAGGCGCCGCCAAAGCTAAAGGCAAGAGCATTTCAAATGATCCTTGATGAAGCAGATGGCAATGCAAGGAATCAGGAATAAGGATCTTATATCTAAAGATCAAGTTATAAAGTAGCGTTATGAAAAGTAACATGTGGTGTAGCCTATTAGAGGCATAGTATAGGGTGAACTTGAACTTTTGTGTAACCGTTTCAAGGAATTAATATAAACCCTAGTTTTGTTAACTGATGTGTTGAATGATTGTCTGATTTTCTTGCATGGTGACTTGGTCGACTACGAGGCAATACTTGGGACGAGTATGAGTAGGTGTGAAAGGTAGTAGATGCATATACTACCGGAAGCACAGGACTCGCACTTGGATCAGGGAAAGTCGCAAGGTTACCAAGAAACTAGTGATTGATTCCATTTTATTCTGGTATGTCATTACCATTGTTTCGGTGATGACTAGTAAGATGGTTCTTGTTCCGACCCTAGTGGTCATGTTTAATTTGAGTTCGACGGCGAGGAGTATGTACGTGGTCTAGAGGACCGAGTTAGATGTAACATCTGACTTAAGTCAGAAGGTTGAAGTTAATGCGATTGATAGTGTCGCTCTCGTTGTTAAAAGAAGTTTGTAGGCAAAAATGCTACATGCTGAAATGTGATTATATCGCATTAGAATATGAAGGAAGGTATATTCCATTCTAGAATTTAACTTTATTAAGGACCGAGTCTAAGCGTCGCATCATGCGATGAGAGGTCAATAGAGCACGACCCATCGGTTTGTTACATTGGATAAAGGAATATATTTATCCTAAGAAGAAGAAAGAGTTCGCAATAAGGACTTATTTTGTAACTCGAAGGTTATGATTGAAAGTCCAAGATAGTACGAAGAGCAGATGCAGGATTGAGCATCAAGGTTATTACTTAGAATGGAAAGATAACTTATGGAGTCAGTATGCGAATCCTATTTCGTTGATGATTCCGGGACGTAATCATCCTAAGGGGGAGATAATTGTAACGCCCGTAGATCAGGGCTAGTCAATTTAGAAACAATAAGCGTCAAAAATGACTTTTTGATGAAAGATTATCTAGAAGGATTAATCTTAACCAAGTTGTAGTATATGTCACAAGGTTTCCGTGCATATAAAGAACGCCAAAATCCGAGTTATAACGAAGAAGTTATGGCCCGTCGAAGTTTCGCGACAGAACCGGCACGACGCAATGCAACGTAAAAAGTGAATTTACGTTAGAGCGGTATTTAGCCGAAGCAATCTAAATGAGAATCGAAGATCTCATTGTTGGTATCGAAGCGATAAAAAGTTAGGCGAGAACGGACGTCAAACGAAGAAGTTATGAATTTATAACGAAAGTTTATGTCGCGGCCTATTAAAAATAATTAATAAAAATAAAGTCAAAATTAGCCGACGGAGTCTAAACGAAAGTTGTAGAGCGTAGTCTCACCTTCGCGTGGATATAAAGAACGTCGAAAACGGAGTTCGTATGAAGAAGATATGAATTTCCGAAGATTATTAAATAATTTGTATTTATTTTTAATCTTTAATTCGGAAGCATTATCCGAAGGAGTCACCGGTCTGATCCGAGGTACGCGCCGCGTACTCGAGTACGCCCCGCGTACTCCGAAAGTGTCGACATCGCAGCAAGTGGCTTCGGATGACGAACGCAGTGACGTTTTTCGGACCAGTACGCCCCGCGTACTGGCGTACGCCCCGCGTACGTGCGAGGCTCAGCCTCTATAAAAGGAATCCGAAGGCAGCCGATAGTTTTGCCAATTTCTCCTCTTCTTTCTCCCATTTTGCATCGGTTTGCGTGCCAGAAATACCCCGAAGCCCCGGTATTGTTCTCAAGCCCCGAAGCAAGTCCCGAGATCCCGAAGATCCCGAGAAGTGCGGTTCCCGAGCCGAAGCTCTGCCCGCGAGAAGTTCGATTTTTGAAGAGATCTTCCAGATCTGCTGAGGATTACTACTTCTGCAAGTCGTAGTGCTGTCCGATCATCTTCTGATCAAGTGAGTGTATACTACCTTTCATAAACACAATAATAATACAAGTTTGGTTTGAGTGCATTAAGAGTATTGTTGTTTATAAGTGTGAATGTGTAGTTATTTTCTTCTAACGCATAATTATTAAGTATTTTCGTTGAAATACGTGCTACGTGGATAATATAAAGTTGTTTATATGGATGGATGTATAGTCCCTTTCATAAACACGGGTATAATACAAGTATTGTTTGAATGTATTAAGTGTACGTTTGGCAGAGTGTATGGTTACTTTCTTCTAACACATAAATATGAAGTATTTGGTATAAAATACGTGCTATGTGTTTATATATTGTTGTTTATTTGAGATGAGTATGGCATGAATGTTTTATATAGTTTTAAAATGAGATAAACTGTATGTGTATTCTAGATCTACAAATATGTTGGGTAGAACATGGGTAGATGAGATAGTTGGTATGTGATGAAATGATGAGGTATGAAAGATGATTAAGAATGATATTGGTAGATGCACCAATTAAAGAATGTCATAAGACTAGCAGATGTGCTGTAGAATAATATCGGTAGATGCACCAAGTAGTGAATGTCGTAATCCTAGCAGATGCGCTTATAGGATAATGTCGGCAGATGCGCCAAATAGAGATTGTCATAATAAAAGCAGATGCGCTTATAGAGTGATCCTAGCAGATGCGCTTATAGAATATTGTTGGCAGATGCGCCAAATAAAGATTGTCATAATAATAGCGGATGCGTTTATAGGGTAATCTTGGCAGATGCGCTTATAAGATAATGTCGGCGGATGCGCCTAAAAGAGAATGTCATAAACCTGGCAATCGCGCCTCATAGTGTATGACGTAATCCTGGCAGAGGCGCTTAAAGGATAATGTTGGCAGATGCGCCTTATGTAGCAATGGAAGTTTGTGTAAATCCCTTAGGTCAATCCTTAGGAATGAAGGAATGACGAGTAGTTGAATTCCTAGGGTAAAATCCTAAGAAACATAATAGGGATGAATAATTGAGTTGATTGTTTGATGGTTGAATATAATAATTGTATTATTGTGGGTTGAAAACCCTATATGCTCACCAGGCTCCCAAGCCTGACCCACTCAGTTTTCTTTGCATTACAGGTAATGGCACAAGAGTATAAGTTGGTGGACTTGACGAGAGATTTTGGATTATAGGCCAGTAGTTATGAATAACTGTTGTAAGGTCTATTTATTATTGTTTATGCTTTTGGTCTGTATCGGAACATGACATCCCGAGGTTTTATTATTTAATGAAAATACATTCTCTTTGAGAAACGTTTTGATAAATGGTTATCATATTTTATTTTGGGAACAAATTCCGCAACCGTTTTCTTTAAACGATCACTCTGATTTATAAAACAAAGCATAAACAAATCGGTCTTTTCTGGCCGTGAAAATGGGGATGTCACATACATGTTTTGAAGATCTTTACAATATCAACAATGTAAAACATCTAAACACTCAACTATTTATCCAAAAGAAATAATCGTATTTAGAAACTAATTTATGGAAAAACTATTCGCACCCGCCGTTTAGCGCGAGTAAACGACTAGTATGTGTGTGTGTGTGTGTGTGTATATATATATATATATATATATATATATATAAGTAGGATCAAATGAGAACACCTAAAAGGTTGAGAACGCGGGAACAAATCTCATCCATTTATTATCTTAGATCTAAGGTTATAATTAATTAGAAATTTTGTTATTATTAAAATGTTTAAATTCAATTAATTTGAATTAAAAATAAGAAAAGGGTATCATGGTAATTAATCATTCCCCTGTTTTAAACAACTCCTAAAATCTCTCAATCACTCTCCGTATAAACCTACGACTTCATCATTCACTCCACCATTTTCGACTTCATATTTCTCTTTATACCTAGGACACGCCTCCTTCATATGTACATAAGTATCAACTGCTCCGTCTAAATCAGACCCTCCTGGTGGTTATTCTTGGTAGCGAATGAAGAAGAAGAAAGGGAAAGAAGGAGGGCTCGGTGGTGGCTGATTGATTGGAAAGAGGAGGGGAAAAAGACCACCGGTTCTCGGTTTGATTAAAGAAAGGAGAAATATGGAAGCAACAAAGCTATTATCGATCTCAGAGGGGGTAGCGAAGGGATCATCAAGCAGCTTCCCAGCTGCTTTGCTTCTACTCCGGGAATTCAATACGAAGGGAAAGGAGGAGGCTGGTCCGAGGTGAGGGGAAAAAGCCAAGATGATGCTGCCTCTTTTGATTTCGCCGTAAACACAACCCCATCCCGGTGGTTATTCTTGGCAGGGAACGAAGAAGAAGAATGGGAAAGAAGGAGCAGAAATCAGGTCATCAAGTTCAGCAGCAAAAAGCGGGTTCAATGGAGGTTTCTTGGGTCGTGATTTACTCGAAATTCAACAACTAACAATGAATAGAAAGGTAATGTTTTTGTAGTTGTTCTTGGTCTTTGATTTCAACAGCAAATTCAACATTAAAAGGGTGCTTTTGGTGTGGTAATACTTGACAAAAAGGAATGAAAAAATGGATGAATTGAGGGCTGAAACCGATAGGGCAACAACTCTTTTCTTATATTCAAGTGTGATTTTTTTTTTTTAATTTTTTTTTTAATGTTTACTTTAGAGTTAAATTTGCCTTGAGGGTTTTTTTTGGTGACAGGTTGAGTTATTCTTCTGAGTCCTCTAATCTCTTTTGTGACACTCTCTAAGTCAAGAATGAGTTTTGTCATGCCTCATGGGATCAACAAGTATGGTATTTATTTATGATTAGAGTGATATTCATTATGATTAGAAGTATATTCATTTTTGATTAATGATATATATTCATTTATGAATATAATTACAATTATAGGATTTCATATGTATTTTATATTTTGTTCATGTCTCTTCATATATAATTTGATGTCATATGTGTTTTTCTAAATTTTTTTCATGTGTTTTTCTAAATCTTTTTCATATTGTTGATTGTTAATTGTATTTATTTCTTTATTTGACAGTGTGTAGAGGAAATCGAGATGTTTCTACAAACAATGTTGGAGCGCTAATTTACAACTAAACAATACAAAGTAGAAAAAATCTCGCCTTATTCATTTATGATTATATAATAATAATAATTAATTATTTTTATTATAAATTTTGTTTATGTTGTATTTAAATGTGATTATAGAAAAATAGATATGTATTACATTGTAACTTTTTGTGTTATTATTTATGAATAGATGTGTAATCTAGTTATAAGTATTCAATATGTTTTATTTTATTTATGATTATAGTTATATAGTAATTTTTCTCTATAAATTGTCTTATATACTTTTATTATTATAACTTAATTCATCTATTCATTTACAAATACAATTGATTCATATATGACTACAAGTGTGTTTTTATTTTGATATGATTACACATGTTCGGTTGAAATGATTAGTTCATCAAACTTTTTGATATATCGGTGAAAAAAAACAAAAAAAACATTTTTTTAATAACCTGATTAATTAAAAATAGATTGAATTTATTTCTAGTATATAGGTAAAAAAATCAATTAATTAGATAACATCCATTGATTGTAGGAATTAATTAATTATCCATATTTAATTACATTGTAAAATTACTTTTACGCCCTTATGGAATGACTGGTCTACAACTGTTCTTGCGTTTCAACCTTTTAGGTGTTCTCATTTGATCATTTATATATATATATATATATATATATATATATATATATATATATATATATATATATATATATATATATATATATAGAGAGAGAGAGAGAGAGAGAGAGAGAGAGAGAGAAATGATCAAATGAGAACATCAAAAAGGTTGAGAACGCAAGAACAGTTCTGGACCAATCATATTATAAGGGTATATTAGTCATTGTGTATTTATTTTAAATTAAAACAAATTAAATTCAAATCTTAATTTCCTAAAATTTAGCGATAATGATTATCTACCTAAAATAAAATATGAACTGATTTTTTTATTTCTTTTATTAATGGATGATAAAGATAATTTGTATTATTTTTTTTGTCAAATAAAAATTACTTTTTTTCTAGTTTATTATTCATCAAAATATTTTCAATCATATATGAATAAAACATTTGTAATTATAAAAATATATATTTGTAATCCTAAATAATAAATCATAATTTAGAGATAACATTATAAATGAATAAAAATAAACTACTAATCATACATGAACATGCTAACAAATAAAAAAAATCAACACACTAAAAATTATATTCATAAAACAAAATTTTCAAAGATTGAGTTTATACAGTTATATATTTATATTCATAAAAGAATACGCCAAGACGAGTTTCATACATTTATACATAATTATATTCAACAATGATTAAACCGCTTCAAAGGAATTATTTATTTATTTTTTTGCAAAATTCATCCCTATATCAGCCATTCTCTTTAATTGGTCACAACCCCTTCCTTCTCTTTGAATCAAATGGCTTGCGATCTTGTGTAACGAGCAGGAGCAGACACGATATGTAAAATTTTTTAGCATTCCTTCTTCTTTGATTAATATCTACAAAAATGACGATAACATGTAAAGACAATAAAAAGACCAACATAATATTAAAATGAATGATTAGTAGAAAAACATACGTTGTTATAATCATAAGTGATTATTACAACGTCTTTTAATCATATGTACAACCATGTTTACAATCATAAGTGATTATAACTAACATAATTGACAATGACATGTCCGCCATCATCAAAATTGAGAAAAATAGAATGTGATTGAATGATTAAAGCATATGGGAAGGTAGATAATTAGTGTATCAAATAGTATCAACAAAGTGGCAGTAATAAGAAAACTCGACCGAGAGGGCTTACCCTCTTCTAGTTATGATTATTAAAAGCTTCATACCCAAAACATAAAGTCACCAAAGTAAATGTCCACATGTTTGTCAGAAACATCACAAAATGGAAGATGTTACTATAACCAATGGCTTGTGTATTAAGTATTAACTACGAAACATAAAGGGTTTGTGACTTGTAACAACTTAGTGAGTGTAAAACAAAAGTATTTCGGGTCCAACAGTTATCAGATTAGCAAGAAGAACTGCTCATGACACCAAATGCAATTAAATATGTAAACAAGCAGCCGAACATGATGGATTTATTTCAAAGAGGTCTTCCAAGTTTCATCTTCATACAAGATCCCAATTGGAGAATGAACACAAAATTCAAGCTAATTCCCATGGAGTTCCTTATTGTTTTAAGATGTGATAATTACACCAAATTTGATACAACCATGTTTATAATCATAAGTGATTATAACGAACACAACTGGCTATGTTGATTGAATTTATTCACCACTGTAGTGAAGGATATCAGATTGCTAGAATTTGACCTACGAACCTAATAGAAGGAAGAATCAAAACTTACCAATTGTTGATTTATAGCTTCAATTTCATACGAAATCCTATCATAATTTCCCCCTCTTCTTGCATCGCCAATCACGCACCCCCCCCCCCCTTCATGATTGCAATTACCAATCGTGATTTTTGCAGTCATTCTTCAAGCTCTAAATTGGGATTGCAAGTCCCGGGTCTTACGAGAAATCGAGGCGGTCTCTTGGCCTTCGATGGAATTGGCGATGATCGAAGTCAAAGGGGAAAAGAGTGTGAAGGCTCACCAGCGACGACAACAATTGGGCGACAGGAAGGGAAGAAAGGCTCGCATCGAAGGTGTGATGTCCAATATTCAGGATGTTGTGTCCAATTGCGATCTTCTCCGGGGTTCGAAGAGGTTGAAGAGACAGAGGGAAGAGGGGGAGGAAAGGCGTCGATTCTCTGGCGACCCTTGTGGCTCAATCGTCGTCATCAGCAGCATATAAATGGGGGAAGGAGCAAACAACAAAAAATCGACATTTGGGGTGAAATCAGGAAGCATCATCGTTCGATGTTGATGGTTCATCTGTTGAGCAAGGGAAAAGGAAAACGGAAGTGGTTGGGATCGGCTGTGTGATGAAGGTGTCGATTGTATGTTGTATGAAGTTAGGTCAACGGAATAGAGAGGCAGGGAGTAATTATAGGAGTTTACAAAATTAGGGTAATGTTTATTTACCTGAATACCCTTTATAATTTTCTTTAATTTGAAATTTAAATTTTAAATGTATTATTAATTAGAAAAATAACAATTAGTTATAGCCACACATCTTAAAAATTAGATGGTCCAAATCTGTTATCGCGTTCTCAACCTTTTAGGTGTTTTCATGATCGTACTCCTATATATATATATATATATATATATATATATATATATATATATATATATATATATATATATATATATATATATATATATATATATATATATATATATATATATATCAGTGTCCTTACCATCTAATATAAGTTTGATGACGAGAAAGATGTCAACTTCATGGAATGATAATAAATTTGATTAGAATCATGTGTTTAAGTTGCATGCAATTAAATAAAACAATGAAAAGGTGGGCATCTAATCTAACATTCCTTATTGATTTCGAATAAACGATTTTAGTTTAAATTAGAATATGTAAAGTAACATGTGGGGTCAACAACATCATGTGGTCTATCAATAATAATGTTACAAGTGGACAAAGTTTTTCCAGTGTAAATTACAAGAGATGTCTCATTTGAGCATGTTTGAACTATTGACAGATAGTTGGACGAATATTAAGGGTCTACACGATTTGGTTGTTTCAACTTTAAAGAAACGGCGTTTATTAATTTGGTTTTCAAAAAGTTTTGTCCTATCTAGAAACACCCTGAAAAGTGAAAACCACCAAAATGGGTGTGATAATAACGGTTTAGGGAGGAAGAAATCTTTTATTTTTAACCCATTTAATTTATTGTCACGATCAGTTAGTATTTTTTTAAACTTATAAGATACGAAACCTTAACTTTTTTTCAACTCATTCAACTCATTTGTCATATTATTCTTTTTTATTTAATTAAACTAGAAAATATAAAATAAAATAAAACATAATATTTTGTTCATTTAAAAATAAATTTTTATTAATTTGAAACAAAAAAAATCTAAAATAATATTAAAAACAACAATTAATTAAAAAACCATACTACAAATAAAATTATATAAATTGAATGAATTTTGGAATATTTATGAAATTTTCGTAGAATTATACAAAATTATACTAAAAAAAAAGAAAAAGAAAAGAAAAGAAAAAGAAACATGAAGGCACATGTATGATTCATATCGAGTACAACAAAAAGTTGGCGGGTTTCTAAACCTGCTCACCCAAATAAATGTTAAAACCCGCTGGAACCATTTCTATTAAGAACCACTCGTGGTACCGTTGATACCAAACCTAACCTTACAAAAACCTTACAGGTATCCTTTAAAAACACTAGTGAATCTAAATCACAAAAGTATATAATTTAGTGCTTAAATGAAGCTGATAGAAAATAAAATAAAATATATATAAAAAATACTAGTTGTTGGTCCGGATCCGGTTGGGTCTAATAAGCAACAAAAATATTTCAAAGTTCTTACAAATGTACCCGGCGAATATACATAGTGTGAATGTGGGTCACACCTGATTAATTTTTTTATAAGTACTATAAAATTTATTTGTGACCTATCTAAAATTTTATAAGTGACATATCTTAATTTATTTAACAAATAATTTAATATAAGAGCATCTCCAATGGTTAACCTATATTATGACTTAATATTATTGTCACCTCATATTCTATTATCTTTAACCTACAATTAAATAACCCCTCCAATAGTTAACCTTTTTCAATAGTGTTTTTTTTTAAATTAATTTACACAATCTATCTTTATCTATTTAAAATATTCTATAAAATCCCTTCCATTTAATTAGTCGTTATTAAACACACATCATATTTTATAAATGTTGAATGCCACAAACAAACGAAAATAGAAATAAATATATATTAGATTTTTATTTTATAAACTTAAAATATTAAAAAAATTAATATGTCATAGTTATAAAAAAATTGAAAATATTATATAATCATTATAAATTTATATTTCTTATGTAATATGTCATTAAATATTTGATAGAAATAATTAATTAGTAAATATATTGAAAATATTTAAAACTAAAATATAATCAAAGGGTAAAATGAAATATGATTAAAAGATGAAGGGGTTAAACATACTAAAGATAAAAAAAAAGTATATTGACCACTCATTATTTATTGAGTGGTCAATATAAAAAAGCAAAAAAAAAATTAGCTCTAATAATAATAAGTGGTAAATAACTTAAAACAAATAGTAATAAGTTCAAAAATAAGGTATTGAAGATGCTCTAAATCAAGACATTTAAAGTTGAAAAGCTCATATTTCAATAGCTCAAATATTCAATTATCCATTAAAAAAGATCCAATACAATTTTGAGTGATATTTATTTCACATAATGAAAAAAACGTGTGATTAATTTTTGAATGATAGCTTAGTGTCATATATTGAAAATATGGTTTTAGATAGTGTATTAATGATACAATTGTGAAAATATTTCAAGATATTAGATTTCATCGGTTGCAATTGTATGATTTTTTTTGCTTATATGAAATAACCTGCTATTAATATTTTTTTTTTGCTATTTTAAATATATATACTTTGGTTTAATTTAAATAGTAAACCACGTATTTTTCTATTCTAGATTTGTCACTGCCGACGAGTTCTTCCTTCTTAGATCTTGATATATTTGTATGGTTGTTTGAATATTTAGAATTCAATATATATATATATATATATATATATATATATATATATATATATATATATATATATATATATATATATATATATATATATATATATATATATATATCACATTTGTAATTATAAATTGTAATTGATTATAATAATATATTTGATATAATTTTAAATAAATAAAAAATATTTGTTAAATATAAATACAAGAATATAAATAATTGAATATCATATTTTAATAATAATAATAATAATAATAATAATAATAATAATAATAATTATAGGAACAAGAGGATCATATTAGGAGCTTTTTCAATATCTATAATAAAACAAATATCTCTTCAAAATTACGAAAACTATTATAAGAGCTTTTTCAAAACTCAAGTTTTTTCAAGTAGTTTATTAATTAACAAATTTTGCATATGAGCTTTTTCAATAATTATATAGGTCCATATATTTTAGGAGTTTGGTGGTTTTGAGTTATGTAAGTGGATAAAAGTTGCCAACCTTATCCATTAAGGTCAAATTTCATAATATTATGGAGATTTGAAACTATGACCTTAAGGGATTAAGTATTTAACAAGTTGTCGGTTGTGAACAGGGTTACACCACGCGTACAATCCATTTTGGCCACACGTTTGATTTGGCGTTTATTGTATGTGACACTTACCAGGAGGTTTATGCAACACTTAGGGTGTGTTGAAAATTGACCATTAACTTTGACCTGTTGATTATTTTGGCTTTTGATTAAACTTTGTTGTAATTGAGAATTTGACTAAAGTTTAGTCTTAGATTGACATTAAGAGCCATGTGCTGGCTTTTCGTTGCATAGACTGTTGTTGAGCTTTTGTTGTTGGATCATGTGGATTTTCTCACTATGCTATGTGGAATGTAGGTATCCTTGTATGCTAGGATAAATGTAATGTTATAATAGAGTTGTATGAATAGACTAGTATAGTCTGCAATATGTTTGTGTACCTGGTTGTATCATTTGTTCATATATCTGTATGAGACGTTGATGACCGATGATAAGAGGTCGTGAGCCTATAGATTCATATTGACGACGAAACGATGAGAGATCGTAAGTCCATGTACACATGTTATCAACGAAAATACGAGAGGTTGTCAACCATAATTTGTATGTTCACTACAAGAAAATTGCTTTTTAGAGACGACAAATGTTGTCTCAAAAAGTATCAATGTTGTCGCTAAAGGTTAATAGCGACGACAGTTGTCGCAGATAGCTTTGTCTCTGTAGCTCTGTCGCTAAATGTTTCATTGCGACGACATCGGTGTCATCGCTGAAAGTGATTCGAATTAGAGACGGCATGTTGTCTCTAAAGGTAAAATATTATTCGATTATTTAATTTCTTTTAGAGGCGACACGTTATCTCTATTTGCAAGAAATTATTTAAATAAAATTTTGTTTTAGAGACGAAATGTTATCTCTAATAGTAATTAAAAATTTTAAAATATAATACTTTTAGAAACGATCCATGGTCACTATAATTACAAACATATTAAAACAAATATGTTGTTTCCATAAATGTTCCATAAATATTGACACAAAGAAAATAATACAAAACATATAATTTCATATTTCAATAAAACACTAAATCCGATACATCCAATTTAGCCAAAAATCCATTAAAAGTTTAAAACATTAAACTAACATACTAGATACATCCAGTTAAAACCACAAACCTACAAAGTTTCATAAAAAAAACTAATTATCTTCACTCAGATCTTCATCATCACCACCATCACCGGATTGTTGTGATGATACTTGATTTGTTGTAGCCAGAAAAGCGTTGTAGTCAAACTGAGACGTTGGTGTGGACTCAAAAGGTGGGAAATTTGCAAGATTTGCATTTGGAATCACAAGTAAAAGTGCATTAATTAAATCTTGATACCTTTTCCTATTTTGTTCTTCATGATGACGATCTGAAGCTTCTTGTGCACCTTGTATCATCTGTTTCATTGTCTCATAAGAAGATGGTGTCGAAGTGTTTGAGGAACATGGCAAACCCGACGGGCGTTTTAACTTCCGTCCAAGTCCAATGTTGTGACCACGACGATCACCAAACACCTTACTAAAGATAGCACCTTCATTTACCACGAATCCATTAGCAGAAGATGATGTGGCATGCTGAGATTGGATTTGCTTTTCTGCAACCAACTGTTCCTGCATATATATATTTGAAGAAGACCGGGTATAAGTAATATAATAGTAGATGCACAGAAAAAGAAACCAAAAAACATACAACATAAAGACCCCTGGTAATTTTAAAGCAAATAGAACAGCAATCAACTGGTTCTGTTCTTTCCTACTTCTCAGTACACTACTTTTCTCTACAAACATTGAAGAAATTTTAAAGAAATAAAAAAAAAATTAACCTATAATATAATTTATTGGTACCATTGAAAATCTGATAGAAATTTTAAAGAAATAAAATAACAATCAACATGTAATGTAATTTGTTGGTACCTTTTTAAAATCTGTTTAAACAAGACATGACAAAAAAAAATTCACTTTACTTTGAACAAGCATGTAAGAACTTAAGACACATCTGTAGTCAATATTTCAAAAAGTACTGAATGGTTAAGATACTTACATAAGCTAATCGTGCTTGCTCATTTGCCCATCCACGGTTCTCCTTAAAATGATTGTCATGCCAATTTTCTATTGCACCTTGAATTTGTTTTGTCTCGGGATTCATCTGTCATAAAAAAAAGTACTATTAATATTAATAGTAAATCACCAATAATTTAAAAAAATGTAGCAAAACTAACAAAATTTACCTTTTTGAATCTTGTATTAATGTAAGATCGAGTTCCATGGAAACTAGAAAACCGTTGTTTTTTGCGATTATCTGAATTTTTGTTGGACCGGTCCTGCCATTTTTGATTCAAGAAAACATCATCTATTAACTGGTTCAGGTTTCAAGTGTCAATCTTGAAGGTGGATTTCTTCTCGCTCTAGCCACATTATTACGACCACCCTGTTTTTTAAAATAATCATGCAATTTCCATTTATTATCTGCATACCGACGTGCACAATAACGGTCTAGGCCCACATTTATTCTTTCCCAATCATGTGTGTTGCGACCGATGTCGAAAAAAGTCTACAAAACAAAATAAAAATTAGCAAATACATGTATTGAAATAATATGGAGGGACTTCATCCATATATTTACCTCAACTCGTGGGATTATCGGCGCTTTGACCTCGACAGGAACTTCATCCCAACTCAAATAGTATGGAGGGACGAGAGTACGTACCAAGCTTCCAAGTAAAGTATTCATCTTTGTCCCGTTATCTCCAAGACCATAATATGTACCCTCAAAAGATTTGTCAAATAGTACTGGTAAAGGCCTGTTACCATTGGCTTTCCAAACCGCCTCTAGATTCTTTCCTTTTGATGGACCCCGTTTGTTTTTCTGTTTTGCTGCAACAATATAGATATTAGAAATAACAAGATATTGATAATACAACAAGATGAAATTAAAATAGCAGCTTACAAGTCTCGCAAGATGTAGGTATCCTATTTGAATTCCAACGAGGAGGGTCACCACCACCACCACAATCTCCACCATGTCCTCGAGCCACATCAGCAGACATGACTTCATAAATGTGACCAGAAAATTACATTAATTAACCACAACAATGCTCACGATAAGTATTATAACAGTGCCCAACATGTAATTGGAAAAATTCAAAGGTCATATCAGTTTAAATAATAGAACATGTTCACTTAGATCAAAGTCAAACAATCACTATTAAAACAAATTAGAATCATGAAAGCCAAATTACAAGAGTCAATCAGAATCGTCACTAGAATAGTAATGGGGTACATGATCACCCTCAACATCATTTGGATTCTTATTTGGTTCATCATCGTCTAGATCAACTTCTTCATCTTCATCGGTGGTGGAATACTCATCATCCAAATCTTCATCAATGGTTGGGATATCATCAAGTGGCTCATCAACATTTTCTAAAGACGCATTTGGCATTTCGCCTAAGTCAACAGTCAATACAAGATTAGACGAATTGTTGTTGAGTACTACATCTATTTCATTAACATTAGTGATATTTGGATGATCCCATACTTTTCGATGATTAACATCTTCTACAACCCTCCACTGTTGGTTACGATTGTTCTTTTGAGAAGGATCTTCAATGTAGAACACCTGTTTTGCTTGTGTAGCAAGAATGAACTGGTCATTTCTGAATGATTCAGAACTAACATTAATGCTGGTGATATTATTTTTAGTAACACATCTCCCCCCCCTCAGTGTTGAACCACTTACATCGAAATAAGACAACCGAATAACCATGTAAATAACGTAACTCTACAATATCCTCCAACTGACCATAATATGTAGCATTCCCTTCTCCTGGAACTGAAACCCCGCTGTTTTGAGTGGTGCGGTGAATGTCACGAGAGTGTGTCACAAATCTCACACCATTGACTATACAAGAGGTGTAATAGTTAGCACTAAAATGAGAACCATTTGCCAAAGCATGTAATTCCTCGGTACACTCAGGAGACCCAACTTGTCGCAAACCATACATCTAAAACACGATAAATACAATGAGTTCAAGTGATATATATTTTTTTATTAGTTAGTCTAATGTGTAAATTTCTTACTTTCTTATAAAACCATCCAACAAATTCGTTTTGCAGATTTCCCTCAGGATTTTCAGACTCAAATTGGCTGCATTATAGTAAGTTTTAGAATGATATAATTTTACTTAGGGATAGTTATAGTTAGATATACTTACCAAATATATGCTCGAATTTCAGAGCAGTTGTTGAGTACATACCACTCGACTGCTTTTCGAACCCTTTCATCAAGTAGTACAACAATATTCTTACTTGTTGGTCGGCATTGTGACTGAAACACAGACAACTGTCTCTTCGGAATACCAGTATCCTCATTTCTGTCAGGGCGATTAAATGCAGTTTTTACATCTTGAAGATACATCGAACAAAAGGACAAAGCTTCCTCTGCTACATAACCTTCTGCTATTGAACCCTCGGGCTTAGCTTTATTCCTAACAAAATTTTTCAACTTCTTCATGTACCTTTCAAAGGGATACATCCACCTAAAATAAACAGGTCCTCCTAAAATAGCCTCTTCTGGCAAATGAAGAACCAAGTGAATCATTATGTCAAAAAAAGCTGGAGGAAATATCATTTCCATTTTGCACAAGATGTTAATTAACCCCTTTTCAGCTTTCATCATATCTTCTACATATAAAGTTCGTGCACATATTTGTTTAAAAAATGTGCAAAGTTCACAAATTGTGGTTGCAATATTCTTATCTAGGTATCCTCGAACCCCTATTGGCAGCAAGCGTTGCATAAGGATATGAGAGTCATGAGTCTTCAACCCTATAATATTGGTACAATTCTCATTCACCTTATTCTTAAAATTTGATCCAAACCCATCCGGTAATTTAACCCTTTTTATGAACTGACAGAATCTTTCCCTATTTTCTGGAGTGAATGCGTACTTCGGATGCGGTTTTATCGTCTTACCATCAGTTTCTTGAAGCCATTCTTCTTCCCGAATCCCCAAGTCTTTCAAGTCCTTTCTTGCATTTACCATGTCTTTGGATTTATCGTTCATCAACAGTGTGCCCAACAAACTCTCATGAACATTCTTCTCTATATGCATAAGATCAAAATTATGTTTTAGTGAAAGAGAAGACCAATACTCAAGCTAAAAAAAAATACTCTTTTTGGACCAGTTAAACTTTTTTTGTTTACGGCTTATTTTCACATTGCGTAAACGTGGATGTTTTCCTGGCTTACGAATTTGTATAGAAGCTAGCTGTCGTAATACAATGGCAGGATTGAATCGTCTAGGAGGATCTCTTCTCTCGGACTTGCCATTGAATAAAGGACTTGACCTCCAATGATGCTTAGTAGGTAAGAATCTTCTATGACCTACATAAACTATTTTCCCCTTAACTCTACATGAAGAAGTGTCTTCATTACAAGTAGGACATGCTTTATATCCTTGACCACTCCAACCAGATAGACTACTACGGGCAGGAAAGTCATTTATAGTCCATAAAAGTGCAGCACGCATTGTGAAAACAGTGTTTGTTGCAGCGTCTCTCACTTGGACTCCTTCATCCCACAACATTTTTAATTCATCCACTAAAGGACGCAAAAATACATCCATGTCCTTCCCAGGTGATTTAGGACCCGGTATTAACAATGTCAACATGAAAGAAGTCTCCTTCATACATAACCATGGAGGTTTATTGTATGTTGTTAGAATAACTGGCCACGTGCTGTGAGGATGAGTCAAGTTACCGAACGGATTAAAACCATCAGCAGCTAGAGCCAATCGAACATTTCTAGGTTCTTTAGAAAACTCGGGATATTTTGCATCAAACTCTTTCCAAGCGAGTCCATCAACTGGGTGACACATCTTACCGGTTTCCGACTGCCCGGTACTATGCCAAGTCATCTCTTTTGCAGTGTGTCTAGAACAGTACATACGTCTAAGCCTAGACGTCAAAGGAAAGTAACGTAAAACTTTATGAGGAACTTTCTTTCCTGTTGTCTTATCATCATTCCATCTACTATCACCACAAATTGGACATTTATCCATTGATGCATACTCCTTCCAGAATAAACAACAATCATGCCGACAAACATGGATCGCTTCGTATCCTAACCCTATCTTTCTCATTTTCTTCTTAGCATCATAGTATGAACTTGGAATTTTATTATCTTTTGGGAATGCAAACTTCAGAAACTCTAAAAGTTGGTTAAAAGAACCATCGGTCCATTTATTCATGGCCTTCATATGTAATAGTTTTGCTAAGAAGTTCAAGGAAGACAACCAGGTACAACCAGGGTACAACTCTGTTTCAACCTCCTCAAACAGTTCTACAAATTCTTGGTCTACACCAGCTCTCTGTGCATCAGAATTTCCTTCATCTGTAGCAACTTCATTTGTATTTTGCTCCCCTACAAGGTCAATGAGGGCATCAGCCATCTCATTCGTCGTTGGGCCTACTTCATCTAACACCATAGTGTTTACTTCACCATGAAAAATCCATCGTTGATATGACTGTTGAAACCCTTTCCTATATATATGAGCGTGTATTCTATCCAACGTGTGAAACGACATATTCAAACAGTCTGTACACGGACATCTCACTAACCCATTACTGTCGGCATGTTCCTTTGCAATCTCAATGAAGTTATTAAGACCATCCCAGAATTCATTAGAGTTGCGGTTTTCCAATGTAATCCAACTTTTATCAATAGCCATACTGTTTTATTATTTTAAGTCAGATAATGCATATACCAACCATAAGCATAATACATTTAGAACAATGTTGGTTGTAAATATTATAATTAGGCAGAAAAATATATTAAAAACTGAGCAGTAAAATCTACTACCTGATCAAATATAAATTATATATCTGAATGTTTAAAACCAAAACGTTTGACAAGTGTGCCTCAATTACTCAATCAAATTAAGAATCCAATTTGATTTAATTATCTTTTTAATGTAACATTAACTACCTGCTTTAAACCAAAATTTTGATAAGTATGCATTAATTACTCAACAAATTTAAGTGTTGGATAATTAGATTTAACTATCTTTTTAATGTGACATTAACCTCCTGCTTTCAAGATTTTTATGATAATATTATGTGAGTTTTTTTTTCTGACTTTACTAACAGAGACGATGGACTCTTTGTGTGCATATTCAAATGAGTTGTCAGTCAAATTGGGTTTGACTATGTTAAATATAAAAGAAAAAAACTCACGCATACATGCATAAGTACTATTGAAAAAGAAAAAGAATTAACATCCAATTCTATTTCTCTTTTGTTGATGTAGTTCTTCACTTTTTAGCAATAAGACAATCAACAACAATCTTTTGTCAGTTCTTACTAATTTCTAGTGTTTTTTTTTTCAAATTTTAGTCATAGTTCAAATTTTGCTTGAAAACCCAAAACCAATGGCCAACAATGATTCAAAACCTCATAACCAATTCCCCGAGCTTAAGATTATGTTTATAAACTCTTACAACAACCCTAATTTCAGAATCAATCATTGTGTGTGAATAGCACATAAAATTAGGGGATAATGGAGACAGGAACAAATTTGGGACATATGAACTAGAAACAGAAAACATAGAATACATTTAAAAAAGAAGGAAGACATAGCTTACCGAAAGTGAAAGAGACGCCAAATGGGGGAAGACGCCGGAGATGAGCAGGCGCCGAATGTGGGAAGACGCCGGAGGTGAGAGGACGTCGGAAAAGGAGTCGCAGAGGCTCGTGAGGCACAAACAAAGGGTATAAGGGTTTTTTAGAACAAACGATGGAACACGCACATATGAGACTAAATCCCAACATATCCCATTTAGATAACTTAAAAAAATAATATAAATTATATATTTAGGGATGAAAATTTGTCTCTAAATAATAAATATAATTTTGCTACAAATATATTAAAATATTTAAAATTACATCTAAATTTTAGCTACAACATGTCGTCTCAAAAAGTGTATAAAAAACGCGGTTAACCACGAAAATTTCCCGCTTATCTTTTAGATACAAATTGTCGTCGCAAAATATAGAAAAAATTTGAAATTTTCAAAATTTTATTAGCGACAACATGTCCTCTCTAAAAGTGAGTTTTTAGAGACGACAAATGTCGTCTCTAAAATGTTCGTCGCTAAAAGGCTGTTTTCTTGTAGTGGTTATTGGTGAAACGATAAATGGTGTTGATCTATTGATTTGTACGTAGTGTATTGTATGTATATTGTGATACATGATATTTTAAGGAACTAATTAAGCTTTATGCTTACATTAATTTTAATGTTTTTCAGATTGTTTGAAGGAAGGGAGAAACGTGACTATACATTAGTATCAAGGCTTTATTGTAATTCGGCTGTTGGACTTTGTAATTCAACTATATTTAACCTTATGCTTTTGAAATAAATAGGTAGTATATTATATTTTTAAAAATGAATTTTAGTGTTTAACAGGTTTTTAAACGAAAATTTTATTTTGGAATTTGAAATGTTCTGCATAAGCAGGCAGGCACATAGAAAAAACTTTATATTGGAAAATCTTTTCCTATAACTTGTTAGAATATTAAAAGTTTATTTTTATTAAAAAAGATAAAAACAGACTTCCATTATAAATGCTCTGAAAATATTGTAAAAAGACATTCAAAGTGTTTTTTTTTTCTATTAATTAATTATTTTCCGTGACTAGTATTCCTTTAACATAAAAAATTTGAAACCACAAATATGCCGTTCGATTCTGATTTCTGTCATGCATGCCAGACAAAATCACTTTCCATGCCATCTCAATTTCTCTGGTTTTCCATTTTACCCCTTGCATTTTTACATCATGCATATTACTCCCTATTGCTTTAGCCTACTCTTTCATCCACCCCAAATAAGTAGGTGAAACTCAATTCTATAATATTCATGTTGCTAGCAAACTATCAACCAAAATCGACGGTATGAGCGGAGCACTTACGAGTCAGGATAATCTCAGGTCCATCCTTAAATTCTCACAAAAAAAGAAAAAAAAGAAAAGAAAAATTGCTTTTATATATATATATATATATATATATATATATATATATATATATATATATATATATATATATATATATATATATATATATATATATATATATATATATTTCTTTCTTTCCTAATAAATAAATAACTTTTTTGCAACATGATAGTCTTTCAATTTCATAAATGTCAATTTTGTGATAATTTTGAATTAATTTTTTTTTTCCACATTTCATTTTATAAGTTTTCTTAGTTTATTAATTTCTATATAATAATTGCAATAAATATAGTAATAAATTGATATCAATTTCATCAATGAGCTTCCCTTTTAATTTCAAAAATTTAAATTAAAGTTTATTGGTTTTTTTTGTTCATTTATTTAAATTATTTGTTTAAATTTAAAAGATAGTAAACGTTTCAATTTTAATAATTCATAAGCTTTCTTATAAATTCAAAGTTCTTAATTATTTAGACCTATATATTTAACTTTTTTTTTTTTTTAAATTAACCAATATAATACATGAGTTTCACAACTAATATATATATATATATATATATATATATATATATATATATATATATATATATATATATATATATATATATATATATATATAGGAATGAGTTCTATGGAAAACAAATAACTAGGACAACATCTACCGGAACCAATATAATACATGAGTTTCACAACTAATATATATATATATATATATATATATATATATATATATATATATATATATATTTGCACTAGTAAAGTATGTTTTTGGTTATGTACCCTTTCGCTTCAATTCTTTATGTTCTTATCATAATTTAAAATTACAATATATGATGATAGTATTTTTTTTATGACGTTGAGTGACATACATGTATTCTTAATTTATACTGAAATGTATACTAATTTTGTACTTTTTATAAGCATGAAGCAAAATGTGAGATGATGAATTATTCCCTGATTATGGATTAATATTTGTTCATTTGTTAGATATATACATTCTAGACAATGTAAATGATATTTTATCAAAATATTAATTTATTATTAATGATGATGTGATATAGTATTTTTTTGGATTTCAGATATGAGCAAACTAAGTTATATTGAAGCTCTTGACTTCATAATCCCGTTGTAAAATTTTATTTTGTTGTAATGGTTTCTTTATAGCTTTTTGTTAGTTTTAATATAATACCGTTGTTCCAAAAATATATATATATATATATTATTAATAATGATAAAAATATACAGATCAAATGATTTTTTTATAAAAAATATTGATATATTATTATTCTATTCTCATTATATACTCAATATTTGGCCTAAATTATCTATTCATTTATCATAAATAGGCATATGCATGTGGATATTTATAAATAAAATATCAAATATATTATTACACTTATCTTGGTCATGTTATATTATCATACTATCCAGCCCCAACTTTAACATTTCGAAGGCTTTGTGCCAAAATCAAAGTGGGCTCTAAAAAAAAATTCTTGTAAAATATTATTAAGTAAAATTGTTACTGTTAAATTCAAAACTTAAAGTTGTTAACAAACATCTCATAAATTCACTTCCATAACATCATGTATTCATTCATTAGTAACAAATTAAAACTATTACAAATAGTATTTCAAAAAAAATAAAAAAAATAAAAAGTCAACGCATTACTATTTCTAAACATCGACATTAACCATTTTTAGAAGCAAATTCATCTATTAAACTTTTGATAATCAATATTCTCAAGAAACTAATTCTTAATCGAAATCAAAGTTAAACTGTTTAATCTTACTTGAGTCATGGTTGAACACCAATAAGATTTAAAAACTTTAGTCTTGAAAAACTTCTTTTTGTTGTTGCAATTGTAATAGGAACAATCAACAATATTATGTATGATAGACAATAAACTAGATATGTGTTTATCATTTTTAAGAAATTTAGTATTACATTAGCTGTATTTTGTTCATATGATATTCGGAGAATTCAAATTTTCTGTTATGAATAAGAAAACAAAAATGTTTTCATATTGTTTGTATCATTCAAACCTTCGCTCTAATGAACAAATAGCTTGATCAACTTTGTATACAAAATATTTAATACTGAATAACTCTGGAGGTGAAAGTTCATATGCCCGTGCTGATAACCCTACGCTACCCTCGTCAAAATGTCTTTTTTTTTTTTTCTAAAAAAAAATATTCTTTTAGTAATTTTCTCAATAATCACTAGATCATTTCCAAAATCATAAGCAATAACTCTCACACAATCTGAATCCTTCTTATACCCATTTTCCCTGTAGAAATTAAAAAAACTCAATAACTGCCCACACACTACTCATTGCCTCATCAATATAAATATTCTTAACTTGAAGTTGTTTGCTTAGGTTATTTACTTTAGCAAATATATAATACCATATAACCATAACGATTATAAAATCAAATCTACAAAGTTTAAACTCTGACGACTATAACATTATATACCAAACATTGAAAAAGTAAAACAATAAAGCATACTAACATAGTGATGGACTTAAAAAACAAGTACACAACTCACACAACACTCCAATAGGACAAACCAATCACAATGTTTTTGAGTTATTCTACTTCACTATTTGTTAACTTCATTGGAGCATTTAGCCTGAGGGAGAAAAACAGTCAAACATGGTAGGAAAATTAAAAAAGAGAAGACATAATAACCTTAACTGGTAGACTACGAGTCAGTTACATGAGGACGAGACGATGATTGATGACTCAAAGAATTATAAAGATTCAATACAACATAACAGAAGTTTCCGGAAAGAGAAAAGAGCAAAACCGACAATCCATTGACATCGTTGTCAGGTTTGTTAGGGTTTGATTTCTTTTTTACTTTTTAATGAGTTTATAAAATATGAAAATGTTTGCTAGAATCTATATTAGAAACATAATTGTATTTTTCTATGGATATAGATAATTTCTTTAAATTGTTGGTAGATTTTAGAATTTATGATTAGATTTTTATTTTTTTTTAATTTTCTTTGGTTTACTTCATGACTAAAATGAATTCAAGATTGCAACCAAATGTTACATTGTGCCTATAAGAAACTGAAGGCTAATTTTATTTAATGATAACTCATAAAAAATATTTTATAAAAATACCAACACCATAACTATATATCTATGATAAAATTCGAAGGCCCCTTAAAATCGAAAAACACGTTTGACTGCACCTCTCACACACTCCATGATCGCCACTGATATATGCTATACAAAGTATTTAGATGAAACTATTGAACAAGACTCATTTATAACTCTAGTGTATTTTATGAACATAAAAAACGAGAAGGGTGTCAACCGTATAATTCAATATATTTTGGGGATCTTATGAAACTTATTTGAAATAATTGGGCCATTATCGAATTTTTAAAGTATTAAATTCTCAGATCAAAATTTAGTCCATTCAGAATTCAGATTACTACTCTGTCTGGCTCTCACTCTCTCACACACAAACACACACTAAATCGATTAATTTTTTTCTGCTGGACTTCTGATTCGCTGTGGGAGAGGTGATCCGTGGAGTTTCAAGCTCCGTTTCAACTCGAAATTCGAAGGTGAGTTGTTTGATTTTCATTGTTGCGTCATGATCAGTTGAATTTGTTACTAATAGCACCACCTGATTTGTATCATTTGTTCAATTTATGTAAGTTTAGTGGTTACAATTTTTTTGATTTACCGTTGTCCATATACGTGATTCAAATTCCATTTCTGTGAATCGGAACGTCTTGATCCTTATCTTTTAGCTTTTTCGGCCAAGCTTTAATGAAGTTTGACCGGTTTTGTAGTTCGACGTTGATATCCGATTTGAATTTTGATGCCCTGTTGAATTTTGTTATTGATGTTATAGTGATTTAGCTGTAGCTGTGAGTGGATTCCAGTTGTATACGTTTATTTGTTTGTTTTTATTTGATTAGTCTTTGAATTTGAATTTCGGTACTCGAATACGATTTTAATGTATCTCGAAAGGAACGTGTTTGAATCTCGGGCTTCTATGATCAGAATCGCGAGAATCGTCCTTCATCGTATAATTAATATTCATGATGCCTTTTCAAATAGCTTTGAGATTTCGAAAAAAAACCCCACCAATCATGATTCATTTGCTAGAAAATACTCATTGCTAGACACCCATGCTTCTTATCGTCACTAAAAGCGGAAGTTTTATTCAAAATAAATATAAGCTATAACGCTGGTGATTTAAATCCTTATTGAATCGTCCTATTGGATTCGGATGCTTAGGGTTCGATTCTTTGGCAGTTGCAGTGGGACCATACATGGGTGTGCGACTGATTGGGAAGAACAATTTAATCTATTTTATTAAAAACCTAAACCATAAAAATTTATGACTTACACGATTAGAATATTAGATAACTTTTTACTTTTATATTGGTTTCTTTTTGAACTCCGATGTACACACACCATATAAATGCATCCTTACATATCTAACTTTTCAGAATTTTCAAATCCCAATTTTCTTATATCACGTTTTCCATATCCTAACAGCCATATCCTCGCAACATAAGATGCATTGTATATCACATAAAACATCTGTCAATTTTCACTAATAAATGAAAAAAGGAACAAAATAATGGAACTTTTCGTGATTTTCTACTTATGCGTACTTTTAATGATCTTTATTTATGTATGTAGCGTGACAACCAAGACCATCCACCTACTTGCGTACTATTGTTATTTATTCTTCACTTTTTAGGGTAGCTCACGTAAACCTTGATATTCTATTAGTCATATTAACTTATTTAAGCTCCATATTCTGTATGTGAATTTCTGAAATAGGCTTTTTTTGTTTTGAATTTCAGGATCAAGCTCACTTGTGTTAAAGAAAAAGATTTCATTGTCTCATTGGAGAGCACCAACTTTGTTCTTCTGATAAACACTGTGTTCTTATTGAAGCTTTGAGGAACACTCTGTGAAAACCACACACGGAAATGAAGAAGAAGAGTTTCAGAAATCAAATTAATTCGATCTTTGGAAGTCATATTGATCCAGACAAAGATGAGGAACTTAAAGGCAGTAATATAGGTATATACTTTATTGAATGCCTCTTTTTCTTTTGTTTTACTTATTGTCATATAATATTTTTGAATTGTCTGATATTAAAAGAAAGATGTAGATCATAGATTAAAGCTCTAAATGAATTTGCAGAAATGGAAGATAATTATAAGAAGATTCTAGAGCTTCTAAAAGAGGAAGACAGTCATGACAGAGACAAACTTGTTGAGTTGATTGAAGATTTCCACAAACATCATCAATCCATTTACAACCGTTATGATCACATCACAGGAGAGCTGAAGGCAAAAGTTCATTCAAAGAAAGATAATGACTCTTCTTCCTCATCCAGTTCAGATTCAGATTCAGATGATCCTATAAACAAGAAAGGCAGTAAAAATGGGAAGTTGAAAGTAGCATACATCCTCAAGGAACAACTTCAAGCAGCAAATACCGAAATTGAAGAGTTGACAAAAAAGTTGACTCTTGCAACAGAAGAAAAAGAAGCATTGAGTTCAGAATGCCAGGCTGCTTTGAACAAAGAACAAGAAACAGAGAAGATGTTGGGAGAGTTGAAACTCGAAGTTGATAGATTGCATGAAGAAAATTCTAAACTTTCAGCTGAATTTAGTCAGAAACTAGAAGCAACAAAAGAGGAGCTATCAAATGTAACTAAAACACTAGAAGCTACAGAAGCAGAAAAGAAGTCTCTATCAATAAAGGGATCCGAGTTAGCAGATGAAATCCAAGAACTTGCCACAAAATGTAGCCAATTACAAGAAAAGTTATCTGACAAAGAGAATGAGCTTCTTAATCATTTAGAGATGCATACATCTCACAAGAGTGAGACAGAAATCAGAATGAGGGGTTTTGAAGAAGAACTTGGATCTTTGCATTCCAAGAAAAGTGAGATTGAGAAACAGAAAGAAGAGGAGATGTCGATTCTCACCAAGAAATATGAAGATAAAGAGAAAGAATCTCTATCTCAGATAGAGAATTTGACAGAAACACTTAGCAACTTGGAAAAAGAAGTGGAATCCTTTAGCACTCAGAAAAGTAAACTGGAAGAAAATGTGCAGGCTTTATTGAATAAAATCAATGAAAAGGAGGGAGAGATAGCGTCTCTATGCAGTCAAAAATTTGAATCAGAAAGTCAATTGGAGAAAAGTGGTCAAGAAATTGCAGAGTATGTTATTCAGATAGGGAATTTCAGAGAACAGGTTTCTAAAATGACTATGGATCTAGCAAAGACTGTGGAAGAGAAGGAAGGTTATGAGTCAAAAGTCAAAGATCTAGAACTGAAGCTTGAATCCTTGAATAGCCTGAAAGATGAACTAGAATTGCAAGTTGAGAAAAAGGGTATTGAAATTTCTGAAGTTTTGATCCTGAGTCAAAGTTTGAAAGAAGAACTTGAACACAAGGCGCAAGAACAAGTGAAGACTGTGGAAGAGAAGGAAGGCTTTGAGTCAAAGGTGAAAGATCTAGAATTGGAGCTGGAATCCTTGAAGAACCTGAAAGGTGAATTAGAAACTCAACTTGAGAAAAAAGGTATTGAGATTTCAGAACTTTTAATCTCAAATGAAAGTCTGAAAGAAGAACTTGAAAAGAAGGTGCAAGAACAAGCGAAGACTGTGGAAGAGAAGGAAGGTTATGAGTCAAAGGTCAAAGATTTAGAATTGGAGCTGGAATCCTTGAAGAACCTGAAAGATGAATTGGAAACTCAACTCGAGAAAAAGGGTATTGAGATTTCAGAACTTTTAATCTCAAATGAAAGTCTGAAAGAAGAACTTGAAAGCAAGTCCAAGGATCAAGAGAAGACTCTAGAAGAGAAGGAAGGCTACGAGTCAAAGGTCAAAGATCTAGAAGTGGAGCTTGAGTCATTGAAAAACCAGAAAAATGAATCAGAAATGCAACTTGAGAAAAAGAGTATTGAAATTTCAGAATTCTTAATTCTGACTCAAAGTCTGAAAGATGAAGTTGAAAACAAGTCAAGGGATCACGCGAAGACCACAGAAGAGAAGGAAGGCTATGAGTCTCAGGTCAAAGATCTAGAATTGAAGCTCGAATCACTAAACACACTGATAGTTGATTTAGAAACAGTAATTGAGAAAAAAGCTACTCAAATTTCAGAACTCTTAGTCTCAAGTGAAAGTCTGAAAGAGGAACTTGAAAGCAAGTCAAAAGAACAAGCCAAGACCATGGAAGAGAAAGAAGTTTGTGAATCAAAGGTTAAAGATTTGGAATTGGAGCTCGAGTCCTTGAAAAAACTGAAAAATGAATTAGAAACTCAACTCGAGAAAAAGGGTGTTGAGATTTCAGAACTCTTAATCTCGAGTGAAATTCAGATAGAAGAACTTCAAAACAAGTCACAAGATCAAGCAAAGACTTTGGAAGAAAAGGAAGGGTTGGAGTCAAAGGTCAAAGATCTAGAATTGGAGCTTGAATCACTGAAGAACCTGAAAAATGAATCAGAAATGCATCTCGAGAAAAAGGGTATTGAAATCTCAGAATTCTTAATTCTGACTCAAAGTCTGAAAGAAGAAGTTGAAAGCAAATCCAGGGATCACACGAAAACCATTGAAGAGAAAGAAGGCTATGAGACACGTGTCAAAGATCTGGAACTGAAGCTTGAAGAATTCAACAACCTGAAAATTGAATTAGAAGCACAACTTGAGAAAAAGGGTACTGAAATTTCAGAAGTCTTGATCCTGAGTCAAAGTCTGAAAGAAGAACTTGAAAGCAAGTCAAAAGAACAAGCGGAAGAGAAGGAAGGATATGAGTCAAAGGTCAAAGATCTGGAACTAAAGCTCGAATCCTTGAACACCCTGAAAAATGAATTAGAAATTGAAGTTGAGAAAAAGGGTAGTGAAATTTCAGAACTTTCAGTCCTGTGTCAAAGCCTGAAAGAAGAAATTGAAAGCAAGTCAAAAGAGCAATTAAAGACCATGGAAGAGAAGGAAGGGTACGAATCACAAGTCAAAGATCTTGAATCAAAGCTCGAATCATTGAACAGTTTGAAAGTTGAATTAGAAACAGAAGTGGAGAAAAAGAGCACTCAAATTTCAGAACTTTCAGCATTGAGTGAAAGTCTGAAAGAGGAACTTGAAAGCAAGTGTAAAGAACATGCAAAGATTGTGGAAGAGAAGGAAGGGTATGAGACAAAAGTCAAAGATCTAGAACTTGAGCTCGAATCTTTGAACAACCTTAAAAGTGAATCAGAAATGCATATTGAGAAAAAGGGTAGTGAAATTACAGAACTCTTAATCCTGTCTCAAAGTCTGAAAGCTGAACTTGAAAGCAAGTCAAAAGATCATGCAAACACCATGGAAGAGTATGAGACAAAAGTCAAAGATCTTGAATTGAAGCTTGAATCATTGAACAGTTTGAAAGTTGAATTAGAAACAGAAGTTGAGAAAAAAGGTACTCAAATTTCAGAACTTGTAGTCTTGAGTGAAAGTGTGAAACAGGAACTTGAAAGCAAATCACAAGATCAAGTGAAGACTTTGGAAGAGAAAGATGGCTTTGAGTTGAAAGTCAAAGATCTTGAATTGGAGCTGGATTCCTTGAAAATCCTGAAGAATGAATCAGAAATGCAACTTGAGAAAAAGGGTATTGAGATTTCAGAGCTCTTAATCCTGACTCAAAGTCTGAAAGAAGAAGTTGAAAGCAAGTCAAAAGAACAAGCAGACCAGAAGGAAATGTATGAGTCAATGGTCAAAGATCTAGAATCGCAGCTTGAATCATTAAACAACCAGAAAGTTGAATTAGAAACAGAAATTGAGAAAAAGGGTGCTCAAATATCAGAACTTTTAATCCTGACTCAAAGTCTGAAAGAAGAAGTTGAAATCAAGTCGAAAGAACACACGGAAGAGAAGGAATGCCATGAGTCAAAGGTCAAAGATCTGGAACAGAAGCTCAATGAATTGGAAACTGAAGTGGCAAAAAAGGGTGCTGAAATTTCAGAACTATTAATCTTGAGTCAAAGTTTAAAAGAAGAAATCGAAAGCAAGTCAAAAGATGAAGAAAAAACAGTAGAAGAGAAGAAAGATTTGGAAATTCAGATTGAAAGAATGAATCAAGAGTATTCAGAAGCAGAAGTGAAAATCAAAGAAATGGCTGAAGAGATTCAGTCAAAAGAACAAAAGCTTGACCAAATGGAGGAAGCCATTGAAGACCTGAAAGGAGACCTGGAAATCAAAGGAGAAGAAGTCAACACTTTGACCGAAACAGTCCGAAACCTTGAAGTCAAAATCCGCCTCACAAACCAAAAGCTTCGTGTAACAGAACAAACACTAAACGAAAAAGAAGGTGATCATGCAGGAAAAGAAGAAAAACTCCATCAAGAAAACAAATCCCTCGTAGAAAAAATCTCAACTTTATCCAAAACAATCACTTTTTACAAAGAAACCGAAGAGATTATCAAGAAAGAGATTTCATCAAAAGTCAACGAGATTTCATCCGGGATTGACTCGCTCACTGTGAAATTTGAAGAAGATCAAGGACACATCTCGACACGGGTTTACGAAATCATGAATGAAATTCAAGCTGCAAAGGTTTTGATGAAAGAAAAGATGGTGAAAATGGTGAAGGAATTGAAGGTTGTTGAAGGTGAGAAGGAGAGATTAATGAAATCAGCTGATGAGAAAATTAGTGAAAAAGATAACAAGATTAAGGAGCTTGAAATTTTGGTTAATGTGAAAGATAAAAATTTACTGGATTTAGGAGAGGAGAAGAGGGAGGCGATTAGACAGTTGTGTATTTTGGTTGATTATCAACGTGATCGTTATGATCATTTGCTATCCAGGAAAATGACAGTTGGAAGAAGGCAAACTGCAAGGTAAATATTTGGTTTTTGATTTTTGAAAAGTTTAATATCCGGATGTTTTTGTTTTTGTTTTTGTTATGTATGATTGTGTGTTGTAAGTAAGGTCTATTGATTATTGGATTGGGGTAGATTTATTTGTATTGTTTGTGTATAGGAAATTACTTTTGTTATTTCCTAGTCTGTATTATTTATTCATTCAGGGATATTACTTATTTTTGGACACATTATATTTATATGTCTCTTTTGTTGCATTTGCTATTACGAGTAGCTTCTCCTACTTCTAATGTGCACATGCTTACTAAACTTGATTTTATCTATCTTTGATCCAATTGAAAGTAAAAGCTTGAATATTCTAGCCTTTTTAAACAAAAGCTTGTTTCCGGGCCTTCCAAATCTGCTAAAAGCTCTAGTAAACCAAACCTAATCACCCAAATAAGACATTTTCTATGAGATTCCACAACATAAGTGTTAGGAAATATATCTTTTAAAAAACTAGAACCGCAACATCTTTCCAAAACAACGTTTTTCATCTAAACCAACCACCCTTTCGAAAAGGTTCTCAAGCAAGACCTCAAGATTAAGAAAATCAGAATTAACATTAGAGATACCGAACCATACTTCCGGAATCGGTTTTTTGGCGATATGTTTTACATCCACAAGAGAGATTCTGCAAGCCTTAATACATTTAAATAAATATCATCACCACCCGCTTTTAGCCTCCATCACAAATTTGCAAGAAGCGGGAGATTCAAAGAATTTTTTGCATCCGACACAAAGACTTTCTTTATTTTTATTTTTAGAGTAAGTACCTGTACTCTAAGAAATCCAACATTTTTTTTTCTTATACGGTCTCCCCCAAAGAAATATTTTTCGAATGTTATCAAGTAAAAGAACAATCTTTTTAAGGCCCACAAGAATGGAAAAATAATAAAGAGGGAGACTATTCCAAACTAAAGATTGGTAGCTTTCCAATTGCTTAACTTGGTTTCAAATATCTCGAAATACAATAACATTATTCTGGTCTCAAACAAATGGGGGGGGGGGGGGGTGTAAGATGGTCGACAACCCCCATTGTAGGGAAGAGTTATATATATATATATATATATATATATATATATATATATATATATATATATATATATATATATATATATATATATATATATATATATATATAGGGTAAAGTGAATATACCTAACAACCTTATATAAGCTTAGGTACCTAACCTCATCAAACTACATCATTTTGCATTAAATTTTCATTGCAATCATCCAAAGTTCTTAAACTTCATCCCTAAACTTGATTTACTTCAAAAAAATTTGGAAATTCATCATTATATTTTTCGTACATCCTTTCATTTGTAGCGGTAGGATATGAAGCCCATCAGGTGGTATTCGATAGAAAGACGTGATGTAAAAGAAAGATATTGGTGAAGGTCCAAAGATTTTGGAAGTAATCAAGTTATGGGGTTGAAGTTTAATAACCTTACGCAATTACAATGTAAATAAATACAAACCGATGTACTATTATGAACTTAGGTACCTAAGCTTATATAAGGTTGTTAGGTATATATATATATATATATATATATATATATATATATATATATATATATATATATATATATATATAACAATTTTAAGATCACATCGATCCTAAGTGAATCTGTAAAAAATCCCTTCAAGTGATCAGTAGACTATACAACAACAAAAAATCTATGGACAATCGCACTTTAGGTTCTCCAAAGCCTTATGTTGGCTCCAATAGGAAGACCCAGATAAGTAAACGGAAAAGACGGGAGCTCACAATTCAAATACTAGCAAGCCTAGCCACTTCCAAGTTATCTACCCCACCTCATACACCTTGCTTTTATAAAGATTCACTTTTAATTCAGAAGCAACAAGGAAGCATCTAAGGAGTCTATTAAGTTTAATAAAATTTATCTAGGACCTCTTGCCTATAAACACTAGATCATCCACATATATAAGATATTAAGATGTATAAGGAAGAGACATACCACAAAAGCAATGGAGATCACAAACCGACTCTATCGATATGTAGAGACCTTCCATTGCCTTAATCCTCTTCTAATGTTGAACTCCTTAGTCGGGAACCATTTACCAAATTGGAAGCTCTACTAGTCAAAAAACAACCCCAAATCCACCTTCTCCATTTCACCTCAAAATCCATTTGCTTAATAACTTAATCAAGAAAACCCAAATTCAAAGAATCAAACGATTTAACAAAATCCACAAGACTTTCTTTTTAGATTTGTTAGACCGCATGTAGAGTTCATTTATTACGATGGAGTCATCAAGAATGCTTTTGCCACTAACATAAGCTGATTGCTCGGTATTATATGATAAAACTGATATTGTTTTATTTTTTTATTTTTTTTGTTTTTTAGTTATAGATATTAATTGTTGAACTAAGATTTCTTTTAATGTTATTTAATTATTTATGGTACAAGTTTCCTAATACAAGATAAATTGTTTGATGACTACTCTCATTTGTCAAAATGTGAAAATCAATCTTAGTTGAGTGAGCGAATTTTGAAAATTAATAGTTTAAAATTGAAAGGAATGATGTCATGTTTGTCACGACCATTTAAGCTCTACATAAACTCTACCTAAGCTTTATCTTGATTTACCATGGCAAGGAAAAAGAAGAAGTAGTGTCATGACAATGGAGAAGAGATGAAGAAGACAAAAAGTGGGAAAATGAGATTTAATACACACATATAACACATACAAATGCAAATGGTTTATCATTAGTCAACAATACACTGTCGAGAAAAGTTTTTTTTTGTCGAAATGAATGGCGGTGAACTCACAACATGTTTTGTCATCCACTCCCCAAGTCTAAACTTATTTTTAAATTTAAGATCTAACATAAATACACTAGATTTCCCAACATACTCGATGTTAAAGAATAAATACAATAAATATCATGATTCCAAGAGAATATCAAGTGTAAGCTGTATTTTCACTTTAGCCCCCCTATTTTAGTGTATTTCCAATTATACCGTAGTAAATAATATGCTTTTTCTAGGTGGTCCAATATAAAAGCCTATGAACAACTCAATCCGCCCCAATTATAAAGTCATTGTCTTCATTGAAAGTGTCGTCCAGTTTTGATCAAAAAATTGTCTCTCCAAATCCATCCATACAAAGCAGAATCCGTCTCGGCCGTTTTCTTCAATCAATTTCGCATTTCCAATTGTAGAAGCCTTTGATTTTTCAACGTTATTCGTTTCATGATTGACTCTGCCTCTGAAGAAAGAAATTACAGATCGATCGATTCTCCATGACGATCAAACTACAACAACCGTTACTGCCACCAGGTATCGCACTTTCTCTCTCCGCCGGCAGCTTTTGTCTTTTATCTAATTCTAAATTAAAGGTAAAGAATTCTGGATCGAGATTGCATCTTATCGTTAACGTTATTGAACGTCAAAGTGGAAGTCTACTTTACAGTGCTCCAAAATTTACGGATTTATCTCAAACTGTAAATTAGTTTAATGTCATTTTCATGAATTAACATATACCAATCGTTCGCAATCCATGGAAAATAGGAAGGAATGAAACTCGTTTAACCGATTATTATTGATTAAAACGAAATCGACGCTGTCTTTTGCTTTTTGTTCCCATAAAGCTGTAACCCTATGTTATATCATCGTATTATTGTAACAATATGAACTATATATACAGTGCTTATTAGATATGGTGATTATTGCATTACTGCTTACTATCTGGAAATCTTAGTTCTGGAAATACAATAATTGTAAGTTTGTAACTGGAATTCTTACCTATATCCCCCAAATGCGTGATGAATTTGAAATGAAATTGGGGGTACCAATGATTTCTTTTTTTGGTTTACCCATCTAAGTTGAACACTTGTGTGATCAATTATTCGTTTAAAACTGCTCACTTAAAAAGAATAAAAGAAAGGTTGCTTAAAATTAGACGGAATTCCATATGGAAAACAAGCAGATGATCAATGATCCAACCCCTTTTTCTTCAAATAATTGCTTGATATATCATTATTTCATTAGCTGGTTATAATTCGGTGTACAACCACCAATGGGTGAGAGTTGAAACTGAGAAATTAAAGCATTTATTTTTCTATTGCTTTCAATTCTGGTCGTATCAAATTGAAATAAAGTTGACTTTTTTAATGCATATAGTTAAGAGATGGAAGTGTATTATATATGAAATAACCTTTTATGTATGATTATTTTATTACATGGTAATATAATAATAATATATACATATATATTTCTCTAGATCTTTTATATATCTTCTATCGCCATCTTGTTTTGTTCCGGTATCATCAAGGCTTATTTTTTTTCCATTAAAGATAATTACGTCTCTCTCTCTCTCTCTCTCTCTCTCTCTCTCTCTCTCGTTACATATGTGAAGACGACTATATGTATATGTAAATCATTGTTTATATAATTCATGATTATCATAGATTCATACATGTAATCTGGTCGCTGATCTTTCTTGATGGCAGAGGCTCCACCGGAAAACAAAAACTCCCGGCAGCAAGACGCGGGTGCAGCTTTTGTGCTCGAATCAAAAGGTAACACCTGGCAATCGTTTTCGTTAAGTTTTAGTATTCAGTAATCAGTCATGACAACCCCGATCTAAGTCTACATCAAAAGCTTTCAGGCGAATGGTTTCACGCCGGATTTCATCTCACCACCGCGATAGTGGGCCCCACTATACTAACGCTACCGTACGCCTTCAGGGGGTTGGGATGGGGACCAGGGATCTTTTGTCTCACAGTCATGGGTGTCGTCACTTTTTACTCTTACTATCTCATGTCCCTTGTTCTTGAACACTGTGAGAAAGCCGGCCGCCGCCACATCCGTTTCCGGGAACTCGCCGCCGATGTCTTGGGTTCTGGTTGGATGTTCTATTTTGTAATTTTTATTCAAACCGCTATTAACACCGGCATAAGCATCGGCGCAATCTTGCTTGCAGGGGAATGCCTTAAGGTATATATATAATACATACTCGTAGATTTGATAAAAAATCTTTTAGCTAAAATGATTTAAATTTTAGATAATGTATTCAAGTTTTTCTCCGGATGGGCCCCTGAGACTGTGGGAATTCATTGCAATGGTGACACTGGTGATGATAGTCCTTTCTCAGTTGCCGACTTTTCACTCCCTCAGACACGTCAACTTGGTTTCTCTTTTCTTGAGCTTGGCCTACACTTTCATTGTCGTCGGCGCGTGTATCAACGCAGGTATAATGCATTCATTTTCACACGTGTCACTATCTCTCTATTTTCTGATTCCACTTTTATGTGTAATTTTGTTGACAGGACTATCGAAAAATGCACCACCAAGAGATTATTCATTAGAAGATTCAAAATTTTCAGTAGTTATGAGCGCCTTCACTTCTATCTCTATAATTGCTGCCATTTTTGGGAACGGAATTCTCCCTGAGATACAAGTAAGTTGAATTGTGTTTTCATCAAGTTCCTTATATAATTATAATTATAATTATATTACGTTACATATGTATCAACTATAATAGAATTCACGACTTTTTTGTTATAAACTATATTAAAGGCTACCTTGGCTCCACCGGTAACGGGGAAAATGTTGAAAGGGCTTATTATGTGTTACACCGTTATATTCATCACCTTCTACTCGGCCGCCGTTTCCGGTTACTGGGTGTTTGGCAACAAAGCTAGCTCAAACATTCTCAACAGCCTCATGCCGGATGACGGGCCCGCTTTAGCTCCAACTTGGCTTCTCGGACTCGGGGTCATTTTCGTCCTTTTACAACTCTTCGCCATTGGCCTGGTACACCCCCAAACCCTAAACCATAAACCCTAAACCATACAGATACAGATGATTATCATTTTGACTTTGACACAGGTTTACTCACAAGTAGCTTATGAGATAATGGAAACACAGTCAGCGGACGTGAATCAAGGAATGTTTTCGAAACGAAATTTAATTCCGAGAATAATTTTGAGGTCGCTTTACATGATTTTTTGTGGGTTTTTTGCGGCGATGTTACCGTTTTTTGGAGATATTAATGGTGTGGTTGGAGCGTTGGGGTTTATTCCGCTGGATTTCATACTTCCGATGCTTTTGTACAACATGACCTACAAGCCCTCCAGATCTTCGTTTACTTATTGGATTAATGTTGTTATTATGGTTGTTTTTACGGGTGTTGGCTTGTTGGGTTCCTTTTCTTCGGTTAGAAAGTTAGTTCTTGATGCTAGTAAGTTCAAGATTTTTAGTGACGATGTCGTGGATTGAAGAATAGATGATGTAGATTAGATGTGTTTAATACTTGAATGTAAAAAACTAAAACGGCAGATGCATACCCAACATTTCTTTACAAACTCTTTACTCTTGTATCATATAACAAAGGACATTCTATAACTTGTTATTTATTACAAGGCTGAATCCAACATGATCCACATTCATACACGAAGACGAGTGAAGATACAAAGCAGAAATAAAGCTCTATATATATATATATATATATATATATATATATATATATATATATATATATACACACATATAAACCACGGTCTACAAAATAAAATAACATATAAAGTATAAAAATAATAATCATTAATTATAGATTTGCATATATTATTTTTATATAAAGTTTGATATATTAACCGTAAATGCATCATGATATTTTAAATTAATATTAATTGGTGTATATTAAAATAGAAAAAAAAATTGTAAAAAAAACAGAGAAATGAATCATTGAAATAACATTGTTTTATTTTAAACTAAGTTAAAAACCGTGTATTACATGGTTGAGAAATTAAAATAACATAGATAATTACATATAGAAACATAGAACACACATATACCGAACACACACACATAAAACACACATACAAATGACAATTTTTCCTTTGTTTAAAGACAATATTACAATAAATAGCAATCTACTTTGTAAAGTTAGTTTATAATAGCAACCAACTTTGCAGAAATAAGCCGTGATAGGAACTTGTTCTATTTTTGGTCATTTTTGACAATGTGGTCCTTTTTTACATGAATTTTTTTTTACGATAAATAGCTACCAACCAACTTTATAGAAATAAGTTGTGATGAGAGTAAATATAAGTAGAAAAATTAGATTGTCAGAAGCACATAAAAATAAGACAAAATTTCACAATTGGTCCTTCTGGTTTACAGAATATCATACTTTGAGGACTTCCTAGAAAAAGTCACGCGACTGGTCCCTGTGGTTTGTAAAATTACATGAAAGGTCCTCCTGCCGATAAATCTAACTTTCCAACTGTTAGATTTTAATGAAAAAGACTATTTTGCCCTTTTACCAATATTGCAATACACTACAAACCTCAAGGACCATTTCAGTAATTTTATAAATTTGAAATTTTGTATATATATAAATTATAAATATAAATTATAAATATAAATTTCATATATATAAATTATAAATATAAATTATATATATATATATATATATATATATATATATATATATATATATATATGTATATATGTATTTTCAACCACTTGATAATTTTTATTTTATCTTTTTGACATTTTGTTTTCTATTTTTATTTTATAATTTTAGTTACTTATGGTTTTTTTAATGTTTTTATTTATTTTAATTCAAGTAAATAAACTTAAATTCGATAAACCATATCGAAACCTTTATTTTCTTAATTATGAAATGAAACGTTAATGTTTTTTTTATGTTGTAACAATTTATTTATTTTTATTTATTTTTACTTTGATGCTCCATTGTTAATCTCGTTAGCAACTTTATGTTTGCATTTATCATTATCATTATTTGACATTTTGTTGTTTTCTTTATATATATATATATATATATATATATATATATATATATATATATATATATATATATATATATTTACTTATTTATTATTCTTCTTTTGTTTTTATTTATTTTGATTCAAGTAATAGAAAATAGAAAAACAAAAAAAACAAAAACTCAAACACCAAAGTTGTAAAATACACTAATATATTAATATATTTTACACTTTTCATATTTTTTGGTTTTTTTTTTGCATTTTTTTAATTCATTTTTGTTATGTTTATTTTCTTTATTTATATTTGTAAATATAACTATTTTATTTACGCGAATCAAAATAAAAAAAGTTACAAAAACCATAAATAACCAAAATTATAAAAAAAACCTCAAACACCAATTGTAATACTTTTTGGAAAAGGTCAAAAAAAGTTATCAAGTTGATGAAAAATAAAACGAAACAACGAAAAAAATAAAATTTAAAAAATAAAAAAAATAATACTAAAAAATTAAAAAAAAACGAAAAAAAAACCAAAAAAAAGATGAAAATGTAAAATGTATTAATATATTAGAGTATATTAGAATTTGGTGTTTGAGTTTTTGTTTTTTGTTTTTCTATTTTTCATTACTTGAATCAAAATAAATAAAAACAATAGAAGAATAATAAATAATTAAAATTATAACAAAAATAGAAAACAAAAGGTCAAATAATGATAATGATAAATACAAACATAAAGTTGTTAATGATATTAACTATGGAGCATAAAAAACATGAACAATAACGACATAAAATTAAAAAAAAAACATTAATGTTTCATTTCACAAATTAAAAAAATTAAAGAAAAAATAATCTCGACATGGTTTATCAAATTTAAGTTTATTTACTTTATTCAAAATAAATAAAAATATAACAAAAAACCATAAATAACTAAAACTATAAAATAAAAATAGAAAACAATATTTCAAAATGATAAAAAAATATCAAATTGTTGAAATTATATATATATATATATATATATATATATATATATATATATATATATATATATATATATATATAATATTTCATATTTAGAAAATTACACGAATGGTCCTTGAGGTTTGTAGTGTATTGCAATATTGGTAGAAGGGCAAAATAGTCTGTTTCATTAAAATCTAATAGCTGAAAAGTTAGATTTAACGGCAGGAGGACCTTTCATATAATTTTACAAACCATAGGGACCAGTCGCGTGACTTTTTGCTAGGAAGTCCTCAAAGTGCGATATTCTGTAAACCACAGGGACCAATTGTGAAATTTTGTCTAAAAATAATAAATGTTCCTAAAGTTATTTATTATAAAAAAAGGTTAATACCTATTAATTGAAAATCAAGCACAAAAATAATATAAATAAGTATTTCAGCATTAACTCAAAGACATTAGTTATTAAATATTCATTTTAAAAGAAGTATTCAACATCAATTATAAAGTTAAGACAATTCTAAGTACCAAAAAAAAGGTTTATGGAAAGATGAACATTAATATTGAAAAACATATACAGATTCAAAAACACTACAAAACCATATTGATAAAACTTATAATTAGAGTTGAGCATTTTATAGTCACTCTATGTTTATTGCACAAAACATTCTTTTAATGTTTATATTTATTAAAATGTTTTTTTTTATCAAAAATCTATTAATGTCAGTTACAAATTTTTAAAGTAAAAAGTATTTATATATTTTGAAGATCATTTGTTGCACTTAATACATAAATTCCATACTAAACATTTTGGTCCTTAACATATATTTATGTACAATTCGAAGTCAATATTTTGATTTTTGTAATAGTTATAGAAAACCTTCAATTCTCACACAAAATAACATTTAACTTTTAACCCAAAAAATAGCAACATATTTTTATTTATTTGTGTATTATATCATGACATACAACAAAAATTAAAACATTGTAATTGGAAGATGTGAAAATATGATGCTATAATAAACCAATCAATTAGAGTATGATGTTATTTTTTGAATTTAATTTTTTTTTAGAGAAAGAGACAATTGCAAAAAATAGCAACTTACTTTGTGTATTACAACATCCAATGTACAAGTACACTATGAAAGTCTAAAAATTTAACATTGAGTCATGGAAGCTCATATGTTGTAGTTCCTATGTATTTTGTTGGTACTTTTGTCAACAAATTGTATATAATTCAAAAAAACTGAAAGACAAAAAAACACATAAGAGAAACGAAGAAACCAATTTTTCACATAATAAAATATTTACCTATATAATGCAGATTACCAAACAGTAGTCAATAGATTGAATAAAGTCTCAAACCACCCACTTCCTGATCTTTGAATAGACGAAATCACAAACAAATGCACATAATTTCTAAGCACATTCTAATATGCAAATACAAAATAACCAAATGTATAATATAGAAGAGCAACATTTATAATTATATAGGGTCTAATACAACCATAATCAGCAACATAGAACATCGATTCAATCAATCAAGAATATTTCGAAAAACGATAAGGTATATGCAAAAATGTAAGATATCAAAACCTTATTTCATAGATAAAAATAAATTAGATTGATAAACAACCCATAATAATTATATATTTAATTTTTAATTAGTGGTTTGGAAAGCAATTAGATATACGAATCAAAGCATTTAGATAAAATAAATCAATCAAACACCCAAATTGTAAATAGTCCTACTAAGAAATAAGCCTTGGTATGTGTTTTGAAAAAATACACCCTTTGGCTTAAATCCAGTTACCTTATAATAAACACATGTTACACCTTTTCAACTGCTTTAACCACAATCAAATCCATAACATAGCCTGTAGTCGATGTTCTTTCCACATCCTATAAACACACACATACACATACACACATAAAAAACAGTTAAAAAAATCAAAGAAAACTTGCAAGCTCAAAATTTAGCCACTACAAAGTTCATACATTATGCAAATATATATAAAGATTTAAGCCAATATAGTTTCAGAATCATGCCTCACAAATTTTTACATGTGTTGCTCACATGGCCCCCTGTTTTCTGGCAACACAACAGATTAAAACACAAGAGAATAGAAAAGTGGCCTCGACAAACAAATTGAACAAAAAAAAGATCAATTGTATATTCCAAATGCTAAAAATAATTGACACTTTAATAGAAGAAAGAAACTTTAAACCTTATGTTTAGCCAGAAACGTAGGTTCCGAAGTAAGTTGTGTGACTAGAGATCCAATCCCGCATCTCATTTTCAGAGTCACCGCATTTCCATCGAATACATGGTTCAAAAAATAGAAGGAAAAGGGTAACACATTGATAGTGTTGGTGGAGCAGAGGTGCTGCAGTGGTGAGTAGTGTGATAGTAAACGCCGATAAGGAAGAGCAACAACAAAGAAATATGAGCATGTGTGCGATGGTGTTGAGTGAGAGAGAGGGATAGGGATAAAGAATAGGAGGGGTAATGGTAGTGGATTAAAGGGTTAGTAATGGTGGTGATAGAGGTAACGAAGGTGATAGCAGGCGACAACGTTCAGAATGACGGTTATCATTTAGGGTTTGTCTATTGAGAAAGGAGGGTGTAGAAGATGAATCAAGGATGTGAAATGTTTAGAAAGAATAAGTGATATACATGATATAAGAGGCGAGATTTGAGAGATAAAGATCAAGCAAATCACGATTCAAATGAAATCCTGATTTTCAATCTGATTTTGGGAAGGAAGGCATGATTATAGATGAAGAAGTAAGCGGGAAATAAAATAACAGGTTTAGTCTAAGATTGACATGTGGCATATAGCAGGTGTAGAAGGCTGCCACATGCTATTCTGTGAGAATTACAAAGAAAATATGTTGTTTGATAATATGAATACGTTCAATCTTATATAATTATTTTAATTATTAAGCATTTTCACTAATTAAATCGTCTATAAAGTTATTATACACTTTTTTTAATTTCTTATTCTGTCAAAATGTTATCAGGATGTTTATTGAGTCTTATTTTGCAAGAATTAAAATAAATAAAAAACGATGAATGAGAACAAAAATGAATTAGAATCGGTGAGAATCCATTAAAATAACAATAGTTATGTGAGATTGAACGTATTCACATTACTAAACAACATATTCTCTTAGTAATTTTCATAAAATAGCATTATCCACACGTCCACACAATAGTTGTCCATCCACATTATAACCTAGCCCTATATATATACATATATATATATATATATATATATATATATATATATATATATATATATATATATATATATATATATCATACATACTTATAAAGCTAGCATTTTTCTTGAATCTCATGCATTTGAAACCCCCATTCTTTTTTCCTTTCACCACATTCATTTGAAACTCCTATGACTTTTCAATTTCTTAGAAATAATAATTATAAATTTGCTAATTAGGTTAAATAAATATCAAATCTAAAGTGTATTCATATATAAACTAAATTTCAATATTAAAATAATATCTTTAATTCTACTTATAAAATTATGTTTTTTAACCTTTAACATATTATACATAATTTATTAGTTTTAATATATTGTTGGATATAAACCATTATCGTTTTAAAGGTATAATTTTTGAACAATTTGTATAAAATACTTAAATTATTAATTAAAATATAACATTATAGGCTCAACTTAATATATATTTTATTTAACTTAAACAACCCAAAGATTATTTTATAAATAGTTAAAAGTGATAAATTGTCTTTTTAATAATGATTGTAAGTTGGTTAATAAGGTTAAATAAATATTAAACCTAAAGTGTAATCATAAATAGACTAAATTTCAATTTTAAAATAATATCTTTACTTCTATTTATAAAGTTATGTCTTTAAATTTTAACATATTATACTTAATTTATTAGATTTAAAATGTTGTTGCATTTAAACCATTATCAATTTAAAACTATAATTTTTGAACAGTTTGAACAAAATACTTAAATTGTTATTTTAAATATAACATTATAGTGTCAACTCAAATATAAATTTCAGTTCCACTAAAAAAACCAAATAATATTTTGTAAATAGTTAACAGTGATAAATTATAGTGATAAATGCAAAAACTAAATTGTAATATCAGTTTAACTAAAATATTTCCTAAATATATTTATATAATCATTAAAAATTTTCAAATAAATAGCTTAAAATAACTTATAATAATAATAGTTGCAAATAACTCTATATAAATGATTATATTGTTACCTTTAAAATCAAAAAATAATGTTTGATGTTTTAAATAATTGTAATGATAGAAATTAGAACATTAAGCTAATAAATTTTAAAAAATTAGTTAAAAATAACAACTATAAATAATATTAAACTATATATAATATTTAATTTTATTGATGTGTAACTCGCGAATAGAAGTCATTCAAACGATTGAGATTATGACGTTATAATAGATTTATATATTATCATATAATTCAAAATAGTCAATATATTATATCAAATTAATATACGAATTATTATATCAAATTTAACAATAACGTTAGTGTTATATTTTAAAAAATATGTATATTTGTAAAGACTTCAACTATATATGTGTTTCTGCGCATTACAATGTCAACTCAAATATAAATTTCAGTTCCATTTAAAAAAACTAAAGAATATTTTGTAAATAGTTAAAAGTGATAAATTGTAGTGATAAAAGTAAAAACTAAATTGTAATTTCAATTTAACTAAAATATTTCTTAAATATATTTTTATAATCATTAAAAGTTTCTAAATAAGTAGCTTAGAATAACTTACAATAACAATAGTTAAAAACAACTCTATATAAATGATTATATTGTTAGCTTTAAAATAAAAAAACGATGTTTGATGTTTTAAATAATTATAATGATAGAAATTAAAACATTAAGCAAATAAATTTTAAAAAATTAATTAACAATAAAAACAACTATAAATAACATCAAATCATATATTATATTTAATTTTATTCATGTGTAACTCGCGGGTAGAATGCATTCAAACGATTGAGGTTACGAAGTTATAATAAATGTATATATTATCATAAAATTTAAAATAATCAATATATTATATCAATTTAGTATATACAAATTATTATATCAAATTTAACAACAACGTTATTGTTATATTTAAAAAATCATATATTTGTAAAGACTTCAATTATATAGGTGTTTCTGCGCAACGCGCGGGCACTCGCCTAGTATATATATATATATATATATATATATATACATATATATATATATATATATATATATATATATATATATATATATATATATATATATATATATATATATATATATATATATAGAGAGAGAGAGAGAGAGAGAGAGAGAGACACACATTTTATAAAGGAAGGTGATTTTTGAAGTTACTAAAATAAACGCAACATTATTACAACTATAAATTTTCTTTAGGAGTTTTGACTTTTTAAATTATTGGAGTCTCAACATTAACTCAATATAGTCACTAAAGATCTGATCATGTCCCTAAAGTTTGAGCTTTGACTCGTTTTACCCTTACGACCTCTTGTAGTCTGTTATTCGGTTTCCTTGTCTACGTGACATCCAAAAACTAGATTCTTAACTATGAAATCTTTTCTTTTAATTTTTTTTATTAAAACTAAACTCGATTTTATGTTTTATGTTTTTTCTTTATTTTTCAAAATTTTTGTCGTTTTATTTTGTTTTATTTTTCAATGTGTTGGTACTTTTTCAATATGAAATCCAAAAACTGATTTTCAATATGTTTGACACATTTATTTTATTTGCTTTGTACTGAAGATGTTTTGGATATACTGATTTTATTAAATTAAAAATAAAATTTTCGGCTCTTATTTTTGGTACGTTTCAAAACTTTATCTTTCCAGTAGCCTCTCCACCAAGTAGTCCTTGTTTATTTAGAACTGGCATGCCCTTCTCACTCATGTCCCCCAACCTACGATGCCACTTTGTCTTGTCATCACCTTCATTCAAGGATTGGGAGATAGCCACCGTTCCCATAACAGTACTGCCTTCTAGGATTCCTTTTCATTATAACCAGAGAGCCTTTGGTCACTTTGACACAGTCGCCTTCACTAGCATACCTTATCCCATTCTTAGGTAATGTTCCAATAGAAATTAGATTCTTACGAAGTTCTGGAACGTACAAGCAATCTAACTCCTGACCATGCCATTGTGCATCTTGATCTGCACCATGCCACCACCTTTGATACTGCTCACCTAATCATCACCCATCTTAACTGTGCCATCCCAATATTTGAAGGATTGGAACCAGTCATGATTATATGTCATGTGATAGGATGCTCTAGAATCTAATACCCAAGCATCAACATAACTTGATGTACATACAGTCAGTTCATCACCATCGTCCCCATCATCAGAACTTTCCTGAACCACATCAGTAGTGTTGTTGCTGCTTGATTCACCTTTGGACTTCCCATTCTTCAGTTGTGGACAATTTCACTTGAAGTGCCCCTTCTCCTTACAATTATAACACTTGGCATTCGATGAACATTTAGACTTCGATTTAGAACGTGATCTCCCTTTGTTTCCCCCTTTCCTCTATTCTGTCCTTCATCTCCCTGCAAACAGACCAGAACTGGACACCTCTTCTCCAACTGAAACTTTTCTTTTTCAGTTCCTTGGACATCAGAGAGTCCTTCACATCATTCATAATGATCGTTGTCCTACCATAGAGCATGGTATTAACGGAATTCTCATATGAGTTAGGAAGAGAACATAAGAAAATGAGCGCCTGGTCTTCATCTTCAATCTTTATGTCAATACCTGGATCCAAGATGGTGAGATTGAATTTATCTAGATGATCTTTCACTTGGGTACTTTTAGACATTCTGTGAGTGTATAACCTTTGCTTTTGATATAACATGTTCGTTAATGAGTTGTTTTGGTACTTGTCACATAGTTTATCCCAGAGCCCAGAACCAGTTATTTGATACAAGACCTCCCTCAGTATTTCATCTGTTAAGCACAATAGAATGACACTATGTGCCTTCGTCAGAATGGCCACCTTCTTATCAGCCACCATATCCTTTGGTAGGTTTGCCTCTCCTTCCAGTGCCACCACACATCCTTGTTGAACCAAAAAAGCCCTCATCTTCACCTTCCACAAAGTGAAGTCATTTGAACCATTGAACTTCTCTAAATAAGACTTGTGAGTAGACATCTTTAATCACAAGAATACAAACCACAACTCTGATACCACTTGTTAGGAAGTAAAGCGGATAACTAGCAAAACTATAAGCACACAAGACATAGTATTTACGTGGTTCAGTCAAGGTCACCTACATCCACGTGTAACACCCAAAGTTTTGAAGGCCAAGAAAGGAAGAAAACCCTAAGTTTGGGGGTCGACTCGGCGAGTCCAAGGAGGGACTCGGCGAGTCCGAGCGGGATCCGAGTCGAGGAGTAAGTGACCGACTCGACGAGTCGGCCAAGGTGACTCGGCGAGTCTGGTCTGTGCGAGGAAAACCCTAAATCCGGGGTTTGGAGCCTATTTAATCGCCTCATTCTTCTTCCTAGGGCTCCTTTACTGCCTCTCACACTCAGAACGCCGCACCCTAGGTCTCCATTGTGCTCATTCAAGCTTTTAGCCATTTTTGGAGTAATTAAAAGAAGAAGAAGTGGGAATCTTTGAAGCATCAAGGAGTGGCCTTGGATCCAAAGTTTGGGGAACATTTCAGAGCACTTGAAGGTATTAATTCGTTTCTCTCCTTTAGATCTTCTTTGGTTATGAGTTTTGGGGCTTTTAAGCCATGTCTAAGATCAATTTCGAGCTTGAGGTCCAGATATGAGGTTGCTACCTCAGATCCATGCTTGTTTTGGTTTAGAATCCTGTAAAGTATCAGCCACTGGGTGGATTTTGGAGCCTCTTGGTCTTAAACCCTAGTTCATGGTGTATTTTGCTTAGATCTCCATCTTTACACGTAAAGTTTGCAACTTTACGTGGGGGATAGGCTTGGGAAGGGTAGATCTATAGTTTGGAGTCCATGCATGACTCGAAAGTCCTCTGCATGTATGTAGATCTGAATGGACTCGGCGAGTCCTTCGAGTGGACTCGACGAGTAGCTTGAAGATGAGGAGGAACTCGATGAGTGTGATGAACAGCTCGTCGAGTCGGATGAAGATGGGCATGAACTCGGCGAGTTGGATGAACAACTCGGCGAGTTGGATGAAGATTGCCTTGTGCTCGGCGAGTTTGTTCTTAGACTCGGCGAGTCAGGTCGCGTAGTCCCAAACCCTTCGAGTTAAGACCCGAGTCAGCGAGTCGAGCAAGGACTCAGTGAGTTAGTCAGGACAGGATTCGGGAATCTGTAGACTCGGCGAGTCAGGGGCTGACTCGGCGAGTCAAGTCGCGATTGGAAGGACTTTGAGCATAAGAACTCGGCGAGTCAGTAAGTGGACTCGGCGAGTAGGGTTGACCTGGAAGGTTGACTTTGACCAGGACTTTGACTTTGGCAAGGGTTGACTTGGTTGACCTTTGAAGGTCAGTTAGACTAAGTGATATGTTGATATTGGTAGCTCGGGGAGCTAGTGGAGCAGCAGTTCGGAGTTAGTGGTCAGGTAGCGGTCAAAGGGATTAGCAGCAACAGTTCAGCAGTATCAGGTGAGTTTCCCTTTGTATGAATGGGTCTACGGCCACAATGCCGTCCCATATAGTTATGAGTAGAAGACCCGGGGGTTAGCCCTAGGCACAGTATGCTAGTATGATATTCGGACGAGGTCCAATGATAGAGGGCGGGTGCCCAAGGAATGGTTTATGCGGTAGTTTATACTTGTTGTCTGTGTGATACTTGTATGTGCCTGGTAGGGAGGTGAGTGCAGGCGAGGTCCCATATCTCACCAGTAGCAGAGTATGGATGGTGTTCCACATCTCAGTAGCAGCAGAGCAGGGGCGAGGCCCAAGTCAGGAAGGGAGTGAGTGTGGGCTGGGCCAGTATCTCACTACCAGCAGGAGCATGGATGGGGTCCGTGACTCAGCAGTAGCAGGTCAGGGGCGGGGCCCAAGGATAGGCGAGGCCTTAGGACAAGATCCTTAGTATGTGTTTAGCTTATGTGATGTGTGTATGTGCTATTATATGTTAGTGGGCGAGGCCCTGTGATGGGCGAGGCCTACATGAAACAAATCTGTATCCGAGCGGGGCTCGAAGCCAGGCGGGGCCTGGAGCAGCGGGGCCGTTGTAGCGGGCGAGGCCCGAGGTAGGGGCGAGGCCCAGAATAACGGGCGCGACCCAGTATGTGCAGTATGTGGTTATGCATGGTATGTGGTAGGATGGGGAACTCACTAAGCTTCGTGCTTACGGTTTTCAGTTTTGGTTTCAGGTACTTCCGGTAGCGGAGGGAAGAGCTCGGGGTGATCGCATGGCACACACCATAGTTCAGATAGCCTGGGAATGTTTACTCTGATAACGAATATGTATTTTGGAAACTAATACTTTGTTTATGTTTTGAAATGATGAATTTGCTTAACGTAATGTTTTATCAAATGAAATTTTTAGTCCTGAAAATTTGGGCTGTTACAAGTTGGTATCAGAGCCTTGGTTTGAGGGATTCGGGCATACTCTCGGGTGTGCTTGAACTAAAACTGAGGGGTCGGATAAAAAGTTTCCAAAAATGAAAAGACAGTCTTGTAAAAAGAACTTTTGAGAACGAAAAACAGTTTTAGAAAAGCAAAAAGAATTCAGAAAGAGAAAATTTTGAAAAGAGAAAAAGGGGTGTGGTGCATGCAATCAGCCGAGCTCAAGTAAGTACCCCAAAATACCCATACAAGTTTATGTTATGATTATCAGTTGATAGAACAGCATGCTAGAATAAGACTAAGGATCTAGTGATGATGCCTTATGTGCCTGTTATTTGTGCTTTTGAGCTGCATGATAGTACTGATTAGATAGTAGTAGGATAGCCTGTTTAGGTTATGCCTGAGCTTATGAGTTTGTGATACATGCTAGTTCAGATTCTTGCTTTGTGGATATGATTGCTCGAGTATGTTGTGGTTAGATTTTCCCTTGTTTGAATGTTGCTTGCTTTGTGCATTGTGGGACTCTGAGTAATGGGAGTTAGCCATTAGGTGGATACGTCACGTCACATGTGATCAGGGTTGAATAATCTCAGAGTGCTGGATTTGGCCCTATTGCGCAGCTCTTGTTTGAGTCCAACCGTTGTAGGGACGAGCCTTTTACGTGAAGGATTATCTGAGCCTCGTCACATGTGATGGTATCCAGGTGATGGCTAATTGGCATCACAAGGAGACCTTCAACAGCTGAGGACTGGTTGAGATTGAGTCAGAGGTTTCCCTAGGGTAAGCCTAGGATGAGATAGTGCTCGGAGCATTAGTAGTGGATAAGGGACCTGGTGGAGTCAAAGCAATTCCTGAGGAAAGTACGGATAGATGTGGAAGGTAGTATGGGCCCGTACTACTGAAAGCAGAGGATCCGTACTTGATTTGGGAAGGGCCAAGATAAGACCGGGAACCTAGTAAGGGGTGTGTTTGGTCTCGCAGCAGTGAGGAGTTTTCTGATAGTGGTTGTGTTATATGTTTCAGCATGGTGACGTTGCGAGAGAGACCAGCGGGCGGATCAGGCACCGGAGAGGGATCGGGCTCGGGTTCAGGGGCCGAGCAGCTCGAGGAGCGGATGAGAGAGTTGATATCAACTGAGGTTACGCGCAGTATTCTAGCTCAGACTCCTGTGATCTTTGGCACGGTCAAGGAGGGTATATTGGAGATCTTGGATGAGAGGCTGGGAGCCTTCCGTACCGAGATGATGGCGTTGTTGGGAGCGCGTACCTTGACATTTCGAGAGTTCAGGGCTTGCAGGGCACCAGATTATCATGGGGCTAGGGACCCCATTGCTAGCAGCAGATGGTTGGCTGATGAGCAAGTGTCCCGAGGGGGACAAGGTTAGACTCGCCTCCTGTCTTCTGAAGGACAGAGCGAGGGATTGGTGGGAGGAGATTGGTCATGCTTTAGGGGATGATTCCGCGTTGGACGCGATGACTTGGAGCGATTTCTCGGCCAGGTTCAGGGCGGAGTTTTCGCCGATTATTGAGGTGCAGCAGCTGGCACGAGAGTTTCAGGATTTGACGCAGACTACTGAGACTGTGGCGGAGATCACCGCCAAGTTCAGGGAGAGGGCTCTTCTTGTACCGCAGTATGTCGCGGATGAGGAAATGAAGAAGGCTCGGTACCATGAGATGTTGATGGATGACATCAGGGAGTTCGTGAGCAGATCCAACTGTAAGACGCTGGAAGATATGATTGCTCGGGCTAGAGAAAAGGAAATTGATTTGGAGCAAATCTGGAAGAGGAAGCCGGATGAGGTTCAGGTAGCTGTGGGTTCGAGCAAAAGGCCCAAGGGATCGGATTCGAGATCGAGGGATCATCAGGACCGCAGTCGGTGCGGAAAGTGTGGCAGGGCGCACGGGGGCGCATGCAGGAGTGGTAGCGGTGGTGAGTCTGGCTGTTTCAAGTGCGGTCGGACTGGTCATTTCAGCAAGGATTGTACTGTTACCGCCGCGCAGGGATCAGACTTGATATGTTTTCACTGCAACCAGCGGGGCCACAAGAAGGCCCAGTGTCCCAGTTTGTTTTCAGCAGGACGGGTGATGGCACCCGCCCCTGTAACCTTGAGGATCACGGATGGCCGTTAGGGCCGGGTAGAGGCGCCTGCAGCAGGGAGCAGGGCTTTTCAGATGACGACCGTGGAGGCACGATCAATGCCGGACGTTGCAGGTATGCAATTTCCCATTTTCAGTTCTTTTATTCATGCATGATTTTATTGTTATGGTTCTGCATCATTATCAGTAAAAGTATTTTATTTTGATTGGTTGATTGTGATCGAGTTGTATGCCATCTGCATACCTTGGATATTTGTATGGTAGTTAGGGGATGTGCTCTATTGAAAAAGGTTTCGAAGGATGCAGTAACTGTAGCATGCTTGGGAGAGATTTGGTACATCTCGCTAAGTTCGGAGTGGTACGGCGATTGTGATGGATTGGCTAAACCCTAGCTATGGCGGGCTTGGGTTCCTCAGTAGATGGGTTATGGAACGGTAGCAAAGATCGGGATCTCTTTTGAGTATTGAGCAGCAAGGGGTAAGCAGGATCGAAGTGGGGGAGAATCCTCCGGGTGTGCCCAGAGAGGAGCACGCAGACCCATAATGAGTACGTGACCTCCGAGAAGGAAGAGAAGTAGTTCAGCTTTTGATGGATTGAGGATTTCAGGGTTGGGAGTTTGAGAAACTCCCCATCAGCTAGTGCGTGTGATGGTAATGGTTAGTTATGGTGGAGAATTCAGGTTGTGGATCGCCGTAGGACTCGAGGGAGTCGGAATGAGGACCTTGAGAGCTAACGGCACATGGGTGCCTTCGTTCTAGCAGTTAGCATTGGATGGTGATGTAAGACTACGGGTAAGCCATAGCATTCCTTAGTAGTTTTGTTAGCAGAGTTGGGGCGAGGCCCTTATCTCCTAGTGATCAGATAGGAATCAGGAATGGGTAGTGGACGAGAATGATATGGAGTTGCCTGTATAGCCCTAGAGAGGTGAGACCTTGGGAGAGGCCGCTCCAGGATATAGTTGGGTGAGACCCGTGGGCGAGGCCCGTATGAGATCAGTAGTGTAGATGAGACCTAGGAGCAGGGTTGCTCAGTAGAGTGGTTGGGTGAGACCCGTGGGCGAGGCCCGAGCGAGAGTGATTAGACTAGTGGAAATAGAAGGATAGATGCGGGTGGGACCCGTGGGCGAGGCCCGTGAGTTTTAGCAGCACATGTGGGACCTGGTAGGGACCTTAGTGTCAAGTTAGGGGATCGAGAATCCCAGGGTTGTAGTGCCTGAATGGCAGAGTAGATTGAGCAGTTATAGGTGATCGAAGTTCTTCGGAAGTCGCTGGGAGCGACTATTGGTGGTGTTGGGACTGGCTACCGGTGGGAGCCGATAATCCAGTCATTGATAGGTTGATAGGGACCAGGGTGGTCTCAGTTCTTCAGGAAGTCAGACGAGGAATAACAGAGTTGCCAGTCAGTGGCAGTGCGAGTATGCAACATATGGTGGAATACAGTTAGCTGATCATGTGGTGCTTGACACCAAATTGTAGTAGAAGGAAATGCCCAGTGGATATTGGCGATAATGACCCGTACTGGAAGTAGCGGGAGTAATAGAATCTGTGAAGACAGGGTCTTCGCAGTGGCAGAGGGAATAGTTGGTTATGGAGCATTGCCTTGGGGAGGCAAGGAAATCGCACAAGGAAGGAAGTGGAGAACCCCTATGGGTTCAGTGCAGTACTCGGTGAGTACCAGAAGGATTGTCGGTTGAGTAAGTTCTGTTTCTAAGTTGTTCAGGGTCAGGTTTGACCCGAGGTTTAACCGCGAGGTTTATGTTAGTTAGAATGACCAGGTGGAAGACCAGCACAGGTAGGCGACATATGTTGGGATAATTGGTGGGTGTTGGAGGCGGATCGCAGGCGGTGGGCTATGGCAAACTTCAAGGACGAAGTTCAATTTAAGTGGGGGAGAGTTGTAACACCCAAAGTTTTGAAGGCCAAGAAAGGAAGAAAACCCTAAGTTTGGGGGTCGACTCGGCGAGTCCAAGGAGGGACTCGGCGAGTCCGAGCGGGATCCGAGTCGAGGAGTAAGTGACCGACTCGGCGAGTCGGCCAAGGTGACTCGGCGAGTCTGGTCTGTGCGAGGAAAACCCTAAATTCGGGGTTTGGAGCCTATTTAATCGCCTCATTCTTCTTCCTAGGGCTCCTTTACTGCCTCTCACACCCAGAACGCCGCACCCTAGGCCTCCATTGTGCTCATTCAAGCTTTTAGCCATTTTTGGAGTAATTTAAAAGAAGAAGAAGAAGTGGGAATCTTTGAAGCATTAAGGAGTGGCCTTGGATCCGAAGTTTGGGGAACATTTCAGAGCACTTGAAGGTATTAATTCGTTTCTCTCCTTTAGATCTTCTTTGGTTATGAGTTTTGGGGCTTTTAAGCCATGTCTAAGATCAATTTCGAGCTTGAGGTCTAGATCTGAGGTTGCTACCTTAGATCCATGCTTGTTTTGGTTTAGAATCCCGTAAAGTATTAGCCACTAGGTGGATTTTGGAGCCTATTGGTCTTAAACCCTAGTTCATGGTGTATTTTGCTTAGATCTCCATCTTTACACGTAAAGTTTGCAACTTTACGTGGGGGATAGGCTTGGGAAGGGTAGACCTACAGTTTGGAGTCCATGCATGGCTCGAAAGTCCTCTGCATGTATGTAGATCTGAATGGACTCGGCGAGTCCTTCGAGTGGACTCGACGAGTAGCTTGAAGATGAGGAGGAACTCGACGAGTGTGATGAACAGCTCGTCGAGTTGGATGAAGATGGGCATGAACTCGGCGAGTTGGATGAACAACTCGGCGAGTTGGATGAAGATTGCCTTGTGCTCGGCGAGTCTGTTCTTAGACTTGGCGAGTCAGGTCGCGTAGTCCCAAACCCATCGAGTTAAGACTCGAGTCAGCGAGTCGAGCAAGGACTCAGTGAGTTGGTCAGGACAGGATTCGGGAATCTGTAGACTCGGCGAGTCAGGGGCTGACTCGGCGAGTCAAGTCGCGATTGGAAGGACTTTGAGCATAAGAACTCGGCGAGTCAGTAAGTGCACTCGGCGAGTAGGGTTGACCTGGAAGGTTGACTTTGACCAGGACTTTGACTTTGGCAAGGGTTGACTTGGTTGACCTTTGAAGGTCAGTTAGACTAAGTGATATGTTGATATTGGTAGCTCGGGGAGCTAGTGGAGCAGCAGTTCGGAGTCAGTGGTCAGGTAGCGGTCAAAGGGATTAGCAACAGCAGTTCAGCAGTATCAGGTGAGTTTCCCTTTGTATGAATGGGTCTACGGCCACAATGTCGTCCCATATAGTTATGAGTAGAAGACCCGGGGGTTAGCCCTAGGCACAGTATGCTAGTATGATATTCGGACGAGGTCCAATGATAGAGGGCGGGTGCCCAAGGAATGGTTTATGCGGTAGTTTATACTTGTTGTCTGTGTGATACTTGTATGTGCCTGGTAGGGAGGTGAGTGCGGGCGAGGTCCCGTATCTCACCAGTAGCAGAGTATGGATGGTGTTCCACATCTCAGTAGCAGCAGAGCAGGGGCGAGGCCCAAGTCAGGAAGGGAGTGAGTGTGGGCTGGGCCAGTATCTCACTACCAGCAGGAGCATGGACGGGGTCCGTGACTCAGCAGTAGCAGGTCAGGGGCGGGGCCCAATGATAGGCGAGGCCTTAGGACAAGATCCTTAGTATGTGTTTAGCTTATGTGATGTGTGTATGTGCTATTATATGTTAGTGGGCGAGGCCCTGTGATGGGCGAGGCCTACATGAAACAAATCTGTATCCGAGCGGGGCTCGAAGCCAGGCGGGGCCTGGAGCGGCGGGGCCGTTGTAGCGGGCGAGGCCCGAGGTAGGGGGCGAGGCCCAGAATAGCGGGCGCGACCCAGTATGTGCAGTATGTGGTTATGCATGGTATGTGGTAGGATGGGGAACTCACTAAGCTTCGTGCTTACGGTTTTCAGTTTTGGTTTTAGGTACTTCCGGTAGCAGAGGGAAGAGCTCGGGGTGATCGCATGGCATACACCATAGTTCAGATAGCCTGGGAATGTTTACTCTGATAACGAATATGTATTTTGGAAACTAATACTTTGTTTATGTTTTGAAATGATGAATTTGCTTAACGTAATGTTTTATCAAATGAAATTTTTAGTCCTGAAAATTTGGGCTGTTACACCACGGGTATGAAGGGATTATTCTTTTGTTTTAGAGCTCTCAAACAGAGGTTACAAGTACAATTACACAGAGATTCACCTATCTCTCTAGAATTCAAGATAAAAAATGACCTAGCATGCATCCCTATTTATACTTGAGGGATCAGACCTAAAACCCTAATGGGCTGAGCCCATTGGCCCATAGGCCCATGAATGGAGGCAACCAATCATATTCCGCCATGTAGCATCTTCTGGAACATTCTTGAGCATGATAAAGGATTTCATAGCATACTTGGCACATCAAGGACCAAGATGGTCCAACTTGCACCATGATGGCGCAACAAGTGTATGGATGGCCCAAAAAGCTTCAAGTGTGGCACAAGAACATCAAGTTTGGAGCAACAACACCACCTTGGCGCATATGAACATACATGGCACAACAAGGCCAAGCATGGCTCTAGAGCATACTCCATGGCTCAACATGAGAAATTCATGGGACAAGAGGGATCCTCATGGCGTAGGAGGAACCCCTCATGGCGCAATAGGGAGTGTAATGGCGCAAGAAGGAATGCCCTTGGCACAACAACATCCTTCTTGGCCCATCCCTTCAACATATGGTGCAACAAGGTTCCCTTGTTGCTCCATATCACTCCCAAGTGCTCCAAACCTCTTCCAGATGCTCCAAACCCCCTTTTGTACGATCCGTTCCTTTGGAACTTGATCGTTCCTTTATCAGACAATCCATTCCTTACTCAGATGATCCATTCCTTTGTCACATTCTCCATGAACCCCAAGTGATCCATTGAGTTCAAAGTGCTCCAAATGCTCCATGAACATGATCCACATATTTGAGTCACATTTAAAAAGCAGTAAATAATCAAGGGTTCTGTTTTCTAGTTGGTTCTCATCGCAATGGTACACTTACGTGTGGGATTAGCATGACGATGACTAGCTAAGGAGGTTAAGAGCCGATCAAATCTATGGGTTTTCAGAAAGGGATTCCATCGTGAAGCGGAAGCGAGAGCTGATTTTGAGAATGAAATCTAATTTATGTTGGGGAGAATTGTAACATCCAGTTTCCTTCCATTTATGAGCCATGGACCGGAAGTCGATTGTTTGAGTTGTAGGACCTTCAGGAGGTAAATTTTAGTTCTCGTGGAAGGAGGTAATGATAGTTAATAGATTTTACCTTTGAATTGTCTTATGGGCCAAAGGGTAGAAAGGGAAAAGTCACAGGTCGGGTTCTTGCGTGAAATATGGATTTTTGTTCAATAATTTTTAGTCCAAGATATTTAGATAATATTTTAGATCTCTTCAACACCTTTCCATGGATATAAATAAAATAAAAAACGGAGTTGGAACGAAAACGTTATGGTCGTTTGAAGTTAGGCGGTTTTGGGTTGAGCCGCATACGCTGGGCGTAAATTCAATACGTTGGTCGTACATAATCAGTGCCCAAACCCTATTTTCATGGTTTAAGCCCTATTTAAGCTCCTTAACTCCCCAAATCCATTCCATTCTCTGCCTCCACCTCTCCAACAGCCTCTCATGAAACCCTAACCCTAGATTGAGCCTTGTGAGCAAAAAGAAGGTGTTTTAAGTGCTTTGGAGTGTTCTTGGTGCACCTTAGAGAAGAAGGAACTCGCTGAAGAAATGTTGGTTGCATTGGAGCTTATAGATCCATACTTTTTCAACTAGATCTTTCTTATAAAGGTATAAAATTTGAATCTTGATGACGAAATTGTTAGATCTAGCTAGTTTTGGGTGTTATGAGCTTTTGGTCACTTTAAGTGCATAAACTTTAGATCTTTAAAGTATCTGACCTTTTTATAGATAAAGTTGGAAACTTTATTCATCTAAACATCATTTTGATTCAAATATGAAAGTTAGAGACTTTGACTTAATGGATTAAGTTGAAAAGATGCACTTTTTGGGTCCCTTTCAGACTTAAAGACAAGATCTTGTTTGTTGGGACCATTCTAATAGATAAAGTTGGAAACTTTATCCATTATGGAGCTATTATGAAGCATAAAAATTTGATCTTGAGTGTTGTATGTAACAATGTGTGTGTAAGATGGTCTTATTGGGTTAAGAATGTAGGGTTTGGGACATTAAGCACTTAATAGCCATGCAAAGTCATAAAGTTGGAAACATTATGACTTCGTACATCATTTTGGGCTTGGATCCGAGTTTTGGACGGAAGAGCTTAATGGAATAAGATCTTAATGCAATTTTGGGACTGGGCTGCGTACACTGGGCGTACCTAGAGATATGTTGCACGTACGCAGTCAACACCTCACTTTTTGGTTAACATCAGAGTACGTTGGGCGTACTCTCTTAGTATGTAGGGCGTACTTAACTGGGAAGGGATATTGACTTTTGGGACCTTGACTGTCGACTTTGACTTTCACTAGGGTTGACCAAGTTTGACCTAGGGGTATTTTAGGTATTTTGGATTATGTTTGAGAATTGATCATTTGGATGCATAAGTGGCGGTTAGAGTTGAGATTCGAAGTCGGGACCCCATCAGCTATTATTCAAATTAAGAGGTGAGTTTTCCTCACTGTACTTACGAGTCGAAGACACCAAGGTCGGCCCTTTGGATTGATATCCTGGTTTACTGTATGTTGTTATGCTATAGTGATCTGTTACATCTGTATCCTGGTATATAGGATGTTGTTATGATGTAGTGATCTGTTAGATCTGTATCCTGGTATATAGGATGTTAGTATGCGGTAGTGATCTGTAGATCTGTATGTTTGTCTATTGACTGGTTATATGTTTATTTGTTATGTATATGTCGACATGTTATGTGTGGTTGGGTTGAAGCGGTCTTGCTTTGTGCTAAACGCAAGACACCTGGGGTGGTTCGGATAGACTGTAGGCCCTGCGAGGCGGTCCATTCAGGCTAAAGGCCCGACAATCGGTCCATATAGGCTGTAGGCCCTGCAAGGCGGTGCAGTCAGGCTGAAGGCTCATATATGCATGTTGTTGTTTGTTATGTTTATGTGGTGGTATTTTGGGAGAAACTCACTAAGCATTGGCTTACAGTTTTTGGGTTATGGTTTCAGGTACTTACGAGGATCATGGAAAGGCGAAGGTGTGACCGTACACATCCTGATTTTATGTTTTTGATATTGGGGAACTCTATTTTTAAATAATATTTTGGAAACAATGGTTTTTTAAACACTTTTAATAGTAAATGGGTTGTTTTGAAAAGTCTAAATTGGTCGTGATTTTTGAGGCGTTACAGATGGAGCTAAATACGTCGAATGTCAGCAAATAAGGGAGATGGAGACATATGGATGATCAGTGTTTTAATCGAATCAAACTTGCTTGAGAGGCCATTTATGGTGTACAATATGAGTTGTTTCTCCGGGACCTGTGATTCAAGATTCTCCAAAAGATCTGCAATGATTTTTATATAGGTACAATAGGCAACCATCATAGAGTCATCCATGGTGATGTTTCGAATTTTAGAGTCAAGTTGGAATGCTTTGGCTTCTTTGTTGCATTGAAACAACTGCTCAAGACTGGAGCAAAGGACATCAAAGAATGCTTTCATCTTGAGAATTGTGTTGAAAAGAGTTTGCGACAGAGTTCCATAAATCCACGATTTGACAATATTGTCAATCTGTATCCATTCAACATCTGTTAGAGTTTCAGGTGATTTGGTGGCTGAGTTAAGGTGGATGTCAATACCATATCCTGCACAGTGGTGAGGAAAATTCCTTGCCAAGCATCATGTAACCTCCCGATGCTCAAGTACTTCTAAATTTATCCCTTTAAGTTTATTATATGACATTTTGGTCCCTAAGTCCAAGAAATGTGCCTTGAAGCCCTAGTAGCATTCTTGTAATTTTGGGCAGGAGAAGTACGCTAAGCATACATGTGTGTATGCTGAGCGTACACTTATGCATGCGGGGCCTACTAAATAAAGTTGGAAACCCTAATTTTTAGAAGAGGAAGGAAGAAGATTAAGCTAAACTTGGAGAAAGTGGCAACCCAGATTTGGGATTCCTCTTTCATTTGCAATCCTTTCAAGGTATAAAGCTTGAACCTTTGTCTTTTAATCTTGTAGATCTAGCTATGAGGGTTTTATGTCATCTTTTTGATCCCAAAGGTCTCATCTTGATTGTGGCATGTTCTGGATGTTTTGAGTTGTCCTTTTAGACACTAAGAGGGTTCCTTAGCCATAAAAATGAAGTCACTTTGGTTAGTTTTGCTCCATGCATCTTGTAGAAGGTCTTAATGGATTAAGACCTTGTGTTAAGCTCTTATTTTTGGATTAGATGTCTAAGTCCATAACTATTTCTGGTATGTACTTGACCCGTTTGGCATGGTCCAATTGGGTTGCATGGCATCATGATACTTGGATAAACAAAATGAGAAAAAGACACTTATGTTTATTAATATATTATAAGTTCCAATATATTAATAATATTATTTAATTAGTGTTGATCAAGAATTAATTTGGAATTAATTTTGTGATCAAAAAGAGACTAATTAAATTAATGGGGTTGATTGTGTAAATCATCCATTCTTATATAGTGGGCTAATGATCCATGGTTTATTGAATTGGGCTAAAACCCATAGGCTGCTCCATGGATGGTCTATGGAGGTTAAAACCCATGGATCATGGAGGAAATGAAAAGCCATGTCAATTAGGGTTTACATGGTGTAACACTACTTGTGACACAACTATAAAAGGACCCCATGGGCTACTAAAATCGGCACTAAGTGAAGAACAAGAGGGCTAGCCGATTTTGAGTGTGTGTGTACTTCTCTCAAAGTTATTCCAAGAGTTGTGGTGTTGTGTGAAACACTTGAGGCATCACATTTGGGGTGCTAGGCTCACAAAGTTCTTAAGGAATCCAAGAAACAAGAAAGGTATGTTCTTCTACTAGCTTTTATGTTTCAAGTTCCCCATGCCATGCTAGTTAGGTTAAGAACCTTGGAAAAATCAAATTTGCATGTATCTTAGTAAAACATAGATCCAAGGTTTCTAGGGTTGCATGTACACCTTAGGAGTGTTAGAATGCTCAAAACCCTTCACTTATTGTAACGCCTCGTTCCTAGTACACATTTAAAACATTATTTTTACTTTTTATTTTAGAAGCTACTCGATGAGTCAGTGGCCCCAACTCATCGAGTAGCAGTGGGTCAACACATGAAGTTGGCGTGGCGACTCGACGAGTCCATATTCCGGACTCGGCGAGTCCGCCAGTCTGGATGAATCCCAAATTTTCAGGATGTGTACCCTATTTAAACACTATTATAGCCCCAAACCAGCCTCCTTCACCTCTCAGAGACTTATTCCCGAAACCCTAGCCTCCTTGAAGTGTGTGTGAGTGATCTTTGCCCTTGTGAAGGAATATTGGTGCATTGTTGAGCAAGAAGAAGAAGGAGAAGGTAGAAGAAATCAAGGAAGAGGAAGTAGATCCAGATTATACTCCTCTTTGGCCATCCTTTCTGCTAATAAAGCTTTCATCTTGGTTATTGTATTGCTAGATCTAGTTTGTCCCCAAATTGATGGTTTTGAGCTCAAAAACCCCAAATCCCTAGTGATGAGGCTTTGTAATCAAGCCATATCTTGGATCTAGCCTCTCTTGAGTTCCAGGAGCTCAAGAAGGCCACCTTTTGTCAGCCATGGCTTTGTTCTAGTCAACTAACCCCCATAATAGCCAAGTTTGAGTGTTATTGCTTCATTGCATCATAGATACACGTAAAGTTAGCAACTTTACGTGTTCAGATAGTCCCATAAACCCAAATCTATGAATTGGATGCACTAAAACTGATTAGAATCGACTGAATAGAAACTGCACGCAAAGGACTCGGCGAGTTGTTCTTCTGACTCGGTGAGTCAGGTCGCGAGTCTTAGATTCCCTGTTCAGTAGTAGCGAGTCTGTTTAGTGAGTGGAGTAAAGACTCAGTGAGTTAAGTCATGGATCTGAGTGTAGAGGGACTCGGTGAGTCTACGCCCTGACTCGGCGAGTCTAAGGCAATCTCCTTACCCGTAAGAACAGACTCGACGAGTTGTTCATACAACTCGGCGAGTCACAGACTAGACGTGTTCTTATGTTGAAGGTGAACTCGATGAGTTGATCATACAACTCGGCGAGTCGGATGAAGGTTGGCAGGATATCAGTAAAGAAGGAGAACTCGTCGAGTATTGGTTAAACTTGACGAGTAGAGTCGGGAAGGGGAGTAGAAGGAAAGATAGGGACTCGACGAGTTGGCGGCCCAACTCGACGAGTCAGGTCAACGGATTGTTGACTTTGACCAGGGGGTAGAATAGTCATTTTACCCTAAGATTAGTTATCAGTGTTTGATTAAGTGTCTTTTGGGAATTGTAGCCGGGGAGTTACCGGAGCAGCAGTCAGACAGTTCCCGAGCAGCATTTCAGCAGCCAGCCTTACGAGGTGAGTTTTCCTTCCAGTAGGAACGGGTCTACGGCCACAATGCCGACCCGTTTAGTTAGCAGTAGTTCCGGACTACGGTCTGATGCAGTAGTTCAGTATGCTTGGTGTCTTTGTGATACAGACATGTTATGTGTTATGTGATGTGGACTATGGTCCGATGCAGCATGCAATATAGGTGTTTATGTTATATGCTATGACTATGTTATGCTATGTTTAGTCAGTTCCGAACTTCGGTCCGATGCAGTGGGTAAGATCCTAGTTAGTTCCGGACTTCGGTCCGATTCAGTGGGCAAGGCCCTAGTCAGTTCCAGACTTCGGTCTGATGTAGTTCCGGACTTCGGTCCGATGCAGTGGGCAAGGCCCTAGTTAGTTCCGGACTTCGGTCCTATGCAGTGGGCAAGGCCCAGTATTTGCTTTATATGTTATTGTATGGTATGTGGTAGTTTGGGGAGACTCACTAAGCTTCGTGCTTACAGTTTCGGTTTTGGTTTCAGGTACTCAGTTTTTAGAATAGGAGCTCGGTAAGATTGCAGTGCACACACCATTTGTTTAACCTGGGATGTTTATACTCTGATATTTTGATAATTGTTACGATATTTTGAGATACACTTTTTATGATTTTTTATATGATGTTCGATTAATATGGTTTTATTATTAAATTAAAACGAAATTTTTAGACTGTATTTTTGGGATGTTACACTTATTAGGCGTGTAAAGTCATGAAGTTGAAAACTTTATGACTCTAGGGTGTGTTTTTGTCATGGATATGAAATATTGGCTTGAGTGCTTAAGCCATTATGCACTAAATGGAGTTTGGAAGCTGCGAGGGTACGCCCTGCATACATGGGAGTATGCCCTGCGTACTCGGTCAACCACCCCGATGGTGGTCTTTTACGAGGCTTTGCATACGCTAAGCGTGCATCTAGAGTACGCCCCGTGTACTCACATGGATCAGCCTTGCTGAATTGACTTGGTTGGGTTGACTCAATTGACTTAGTGGGTTTGACCAATGGACTTTAACCAAGTTTGACCTTGAGGGTATTTTGGAATTTTGATGGAATTAGTCATTTGATGGAAATAGGTATCGGTTAGAGAGCTGAGATTCGGATTCAGACCTTATCAATTATGTTCTATTTGTTAGGTAAGTTTTCCTCACTGTAATTTTGGGTCGAAGGCACCAAGGTCGGACCTATTGGATTGTTATCCTGGTTTATCGCATGTTGTAGGTTGTAGTGATCTGTTAGATCTGTATCCTGATATATAGGATGATGCTATGCTTAGTGATTTGTTAGATATGTATGACTGTTTGTAGATGCTAGCTAGGGTTTGATATGGTATATGTTGATATGTGATGGTATGTTGGGTTGAGGCGGTCCTACTATATGCTCAAGGCCAAGAAACCTAGGACATCCCAGATAGAATGCAAGCTAGTAGGGCGTACCAGTCAAGATGAAGGCCCAGAGAACATTCCAGATAAGCTGAAGGCCCGGTGAGGCGTACCAGTCATGCTTAAGGTTCTGTGAGCGTGCCAGATAGACTGTAGGCCGGTGGGGTGTTTCAAGCAGACTGAAGGCTCTGTGTGCATGCTGTTTGTTGTTATTATTGTGATTATGTGTTGTATTGGTACTTTGGGAGAAATTCACTAAGCTTTGGGCTTACAGTTTTGGATTATGTTTCAGGTACCTTAGATGATTACGGGAAGACGAATGCGTGATCGTGCACCTCCTCGCGTTTTGATTTATGATTTTGGGAAAACTATGATATTAACATGTTTTGAAAAGTAAATTGTAAATAATGATGGTTTGTGGATTGGTTTTAAATGTTTAAAATTTTCATGAATTTTATGGATGTTACACATCATAGTTGTGTTGATCAAGATTGAGCATGAGGGGGACAAATGCTCGGAAGTTTGTGATGTCGTAAGGTTTCTCGGTCGCCATTGAAAGGTAGAGAGGAGAAGAATTAGAGGGAAATAATTAGGGTGCGTCGTGAAGAAGAAGGAAAGGAGAGTACGGCGTATAGGAGGTCCGATACCATGTAATTGGGTAAATTCCCCCTTGTGTATTCTCAATAACATAAAGGTATAAATACAAAGAAGTACAAATGAGGCAATGGGTCTATACACAATACATCTATACAATTGGGCTACTTATAATATACATTATACTAATAGTTAGTGATGTAAAAACCACAAGTGATAAAACTGTGTGTATAGTGGCAGGTTTGACCACGAGAATGGAAGTTTGATCATTGTCGATACCTAGGCACTAAGCTCTGCCATTTGCCACAAGATAGGCCTTGTACTGGGATTGAGATCCATCTTCATTATGCTTCTTTATGGTATAATTATACCATGTTACACTATAACTTCCCCTAAATGTGATTTTTTTCTTATTAAGATAATTAAATAGAGTGCAAATACAGTAAAAGGGCTAATCTACATGAGTGGTATATCATCCTACACAAGAAATACAAATACATACATAATACGCTAACAAACACGTTTTATGTTTTGTATATGTTTTCAGAAGAAAAAAAAGGCTCACTTCATGTTTGCAAACAATAAAACACATTAAAAATATATTAAAGCTAGAAAATAGAAACTAATCTAATAATTTTATATTCCAAAAGGCATCAACTTGCCATAAAAAGCCATATAGAGCCATCCATGCAACCAACAACATACAATCAAAGTTCTAGGTATAAATGCTAGTGCGACACAATAATTACATCAATTATGTGAAAAGATTTAATCAATCGAAGCTTTAAAGGCATAAGGGTATGGGGTATCACACAATTTTTTACCGACGGAAACATATGGTGTGTTCGGCAAAACTAGCTAGTAAAACTAGCTGATAGCAGATAGCGGGTAACGTTTGATTTTGGAACGTTTTGTTGAAAGCTACTTCATGTAGCTTTTGATTTTGGAGCGTTTTGTTTAGACTAAAAGTTAAACGCTCTTGTCGCCAAACGAGACTTCTTCTTTTTTACTAGCGTTTTCTTAAAAGCTAAAAGCCAGAAGCTCTCAAACGCTATGTGTCAAACACGCCCATAAGCTAATAGTGATATTTTTGTCATTTTTGCTAATGACAAAAGGGTGTGGTGTTTTAACATGCTCCACATATGCATACCCCCGGTAAACTTCCATCGATGAAAACTACCGCCGGTAAATCAAATGGTTGAGGAGTGGTGTTCACCGGCGGTAATATGCTTCACGTATGCATACCCCACATCATAAAATAGTAGTGCTAATAATTACATCAATAATGTGAAACAACAATTTAATCACATGTCTCTGTAACAATCATGTATATGAGTTTTATAAAGCTCTTTTTATCTGGATCCTTCCGCAACAATATTAACTAAAATAGAGACCAATAATTGGAGAATTCAAAAAGCATAGTTGTAGGAAATTTATTGATACATAATATGTTTTCTATCAATCACATACGTAGTTTAAAAATAAGAAAAAAATTTACTATAAAAATTGAAGGGGATTTCGGGCCTCCACCGTGTATTCGGGACGGAACTCCCCACTCCCCCACTCTCGAAAACTAAATGGGAGTAAAACCCACCCCCAAACGGCTAAACCCCAAACATTTGTTTTTAATTTGTCAAGAGTTATATGTTTAGGAATAATTTCTTACTATTTTTTATAAGATTTTGCAAGAACTATATGAATACAAATATACAATTGTTATACTTTTCCATTTTCATATGAAATGATAAAATTTTCATTTAAACATGTTAAGTTAGCTTCATCATATCGTATACTTTAATAAAAGAAACAAAACTCATCCGGTAATTTATAGCAAAATATATTCAGGATTATTCTTTTTTTTTTTTTAATGGCAAAGGTCTAGCAAAGGTCACTTCAGCAAGGGAAGTACTATAAATATGTGGACAGAGGAGATGGGGAAGTAGTAGTTACTAGTGACGATTCTAAAATGGAAGCTCACATAGCCATTTTCCCGAGTCCAGGGATGGGTCACCTCATTCCACTGACTCAGTTAGCTCATCAGCTTCTCCTCCATCGTCGTTTCTTCATCACCTTCATAATACCCACTGCCACCGGTTCCCCTGTAAAACCACAAAACGACATCCTCAACGCCATGCCGGAGAACATCACTTCCATATTCCTCCCTCCCGTAGATCTAAACGACCTTCCAGATGATGCTACCATGGAAACTCGGATATCACTCACTTTAACTCGGTCGTTACCTGCTCTACGTGAAACTCTTACCGAGTTAACTACACGAAACCGACCCTCAGCTTTGGTTGTTGACCTTTTCGGCCCTCCTAGTTTCGAAATTGCCAAAGAGCTCAACATTCCATCCTATATTTTCGGTACGTTTTCGGCTATGTCATTGGTTAGTATCTTCTATACGCCGATTTTAGACCAGATGTTTGCTTGCGAGTACAGGGAGTTACTTGAACCGGTAAAACTACCCGGATGTGTTCCCGTTCAAGGGTCCGATATTCCTGAACCGCTTCAAGATAAAAAGAATGAGTCATATAAAAACATCGTTGAAATTAGCAAAATGTTTAGCATGCCAAAAGGTATATTGGTGAACAGTTTTGTCGAGTTAGAACCGAGTACGTTTAAGGCCATGCAAGAAGGTGAGTGGTGCAAACCCGATATTTACGCGGTCGGACCGTTAATACGCAAAGGTTCAGACAATCCAACCGGTGATGAATTCGAATGTTTAAAGTGGTTGGATAAGCATCCGGTCGGGTCGGTTTTGTTTGTATCATTTGGAAGCGGTGGGACCCTCTCCCAGAAGCAGCTCGATGAACTAGCATTTGGGTTGGAAGAAAGTGGTCAAAGATTTCTATGGGTCGTAAAGAGTCCAAATGATAAGGCAAATGCAAGTTACTTCAATGCAGAAACTCATCACGACCCGTTAGGGTATTTACCTGACGGGTTCTTGGATCGGGTCAAGAACCGGGGTCTGGTGGTGTCGTCTTGGGCACCTCAGGTTGAGATACTGAGCCATGAGTCAACCGGAGGGTTTCTGACACACTGTGGTTGGAACTCGATACTAGAAAGTGTTGTAAATGGAGTGCCTATGATTGCATGGCCACTTTACGCTGAGCAAAGAATGAACGCTGTGTTTCTTACAGATGATTTGCGAGTTGCTTGCAGGGTTAAAGTGGATGAAAATGGAGTTGTAGGGAGAAATGAAATCGACAGTTGCGTTAGATGTTTGTTTGAAGGAGAAGATGGACGTAAGATGAGGTTGAAAATGAGTGAGCTTAAAGATCTTGGTGCAATGGCATTGAGCCAAGATGGTTCATCGACTAGGTCGCTCTTACATGTGGCTGAAAAATGGGTTGAATAACGTTTTCTTGTACTTTTCGTAGAGGATAATTGTGTTCTGCTTCTACGTAAATCTTTTAAAAATTATTATTTGTACGTCTTTACTAAATAAGATATTTCACCTAAAAGTTGCATTAGAATGTTGTTAAAATTGGTGTAATTCTTTTTGGGTGTAGCCTGGTGTAAGCGACCAATAATTGATTAATGGGAAAAAACATAGGCTAATCTTTTCATATTTAATTAGTATTTTTTACACGTCGGTAACGAATTTTTTGAAAGTATTTATATATAATCATGAATATAACCTGCTACAACGGGTCATAATGGTAATATGTGAACACTTTAAAAAAGTTCGTTACCTAGATGAGTACAAAAAAAAAGATAATTACCACATGTGAACAAACCGGGAAGTTAATTATCTTAATATGAGGAAGTCTATTTCTCAAATGTTGACAAATACTAAACGATTGAAGTGATATATCTAAAAAGCTCATTGCTCAATGATTTTCAAATAATAAAAAGAATAAATTATAGTTTTGGTCGCTGTGCTTTGTGCCAATTTGTAGGTTTGGTCCAACCTTTGGAATTTTAATAGGACCCATCTTTGTGGTTTTAAAAAATTACAGTGGCCATCCCTGAAGCATACATCGTTTATATTTCATCCGCCAAACACCAACATGTACCCTTCATATCAGGGGCATTTTTGTCAATTTGCTTTTGTCTTCTTCCCAATGTCTATATGAACGCAGGAATCAAATGTATTTAAATACCATTTCTTTCTCAATCAAGCTTCATTAAACGCTTTTGAAAATTGAATCTATGAAAAATCAAAGAATGGTGATATGTGTCTGTGGTCATCCTGCGATTGTACGCACGTCGTGGACAGATGTTAATCCAGGCAGGCGTTTTTGGGGTTGTCCCTAAAAAGGCTCACGATGTCCATTCATCGGCTGGTTTGACCCACCGATATGTCGTAGGTTTGTCGATATCATCCCATGATTACTGAGGGCAAGAAACAACTTGGAAACTAGTAGAAGGACTTACAAATACCTATTTTCCTGTCTTGGGGTTTTTTGGAGTCGTGTTCTTCATGGGTGATGGTAACGATGATATAGGGTTGCAGTAGGTGCAACTTGTAGTGTAACATCCATAAAGTTCGTGAAAATTTTGAAGTTTTAAAAACCAATCCACAAATCATCATTGTTTACAATTTAGTTTTCAAAACATGTTTAATATCAGAGTTTTCCCAAAATCATAAATCCAAACACGAGGAGGTGCATAATCACGCATTCGTCTTTCCGCGATCATTTGAGGTACCTGAAACATAACCCAAAATTGTAAGCCCAAAGCTTAGTAAGTCCCCCCAAAGTACCAACAACAATACATAATCATAATAATAACAACAACCAACATGTATACAGAGCCTTCAGTCAAACTGAAACACCACAACGACCTACAATCTATCTGTAAGCTCACAGAACCTTCAGCATGACTGGTACGCCTCACCAGGCCTTCGGTTTATCTAGAACGTTCTACGGGCCTTCGGCCTAACTGGTACACCTCACTGGCCTACAATCTATCCGGTACGCCATAGGTCTCTTGGCCTTGAGCACGTAGCAGGATGCTTCAACCCACCATACCATCACATATCAACATATACCATATCAAACCCTAGCTAGCATAACAGACAGTCATATAGATCTAACAGATCACTAAGCATGGCATCATCCTATATACCAAGATATAGATATAACAGATCACTACAACATACACGCATACGATAAACAAGGATAATAATCCAAATGGGTGGCCTTGGTGCCTTTGACACAATAGTACGGTGAGGAAGGCTCACCTCACAAACTGAACAGAACTGATGAGGTCTGACTCCGAACCTCAAATCTTTATCCGATACCTTTTTCCATTAAGTGACCAAATTCCATCAAAATCCCAAAATACCCTCAAGGTCAAACTTGGTCAAAGTCAAAGTCAACTGGTCAACCCACTAAGTCAACTGAGTCAACCCAGCCGAGTCAACTCAACAAGGCTGACCCATGCGAGTACGCGAGGCGTACTCCAGAGTTATGCTTAGCGTATGTGAAGCCTCGTAGAAGACCACGATCGGGATGGTTGACCGAGTACGTAGGGCATACCGTCGTAGCCTCCAAACTCCATTTAGTGCTTAATGGCTTAGGCACGTAAGCCCATATTTCAGATCCATGACTAAAACACACCCTAGAGTCACAAAGTTTCCAACTTTATGACTTTACACACCTAACAAGAGCTTAATACAAGGTCTTAATCCATTAAAACCTCATATAAGATGTATGGAACAAATCTAACCAAAGGGACTTCATTTTTATGGCTAAGGACCCTTCCTAGGTTCTGAAAGGACAACTCAAAACGTCCAGAACAACCATGCACAAGATGAGACCTTTGGGGCAAGAAAAGCAACATAAAACACCCAAAAATGGGATCTAACAACCAAGACGTCAAGGTATAGACTGTATACCTTCTGGAGCTTCTCAAGAAGGCAAAGATTCTATATCCACAAGCTTACTTCCGCTTCAAGGCTCCTTGATGCAACTTCTTCCTCTTTCAACACACCAAAAACACTCTCTTGAGATCAAAACACACACTAGGAAGGCTAGGGTTTGCAAAAACGCCTCAAAGGATGTGGAGACTGAAAAGGTGAGGAGAAATGAGACATAATGTTGCTTAAATACCACCCAAACCCTAAAAATTAGGGTTTCCTCCTGAAGCTAGTACGCCCTGCATATATATAGGTGTACGCCCAGCGTACTAAGGCGTGCCCTAGTATGCTCAACGTGTACACATGTACACATGGCATACTCCTCCTGCCATAATTATGAAATTTCCACTAGGGATTCAAAGCATAACTTCTTGGGCTTATGGACCAAAATGACATGAAATAGAATTATAGGGATGAATTTGGAAGTACCTGAATGTCAAGATGTTACAATTCTCCCCCACTTGAACTAGAATTCATCGTTAAAGTCTTCTTCAATGAACAACTCATGATAATGCTCCCACATCTCAGCCTCCAACTCCCAGGTCCACTCGGAGCCCCTTTGGTGCTGCCATCACACCTTTACCAAAGGTATTTCCTTGTTACACAAAACCTTCATCTTCCTTTCTAGGATAGCCACCGACCTTTCAACATAGTTCATGCACTCATCGACCTAAATATCATCCAATGAAATCACTACATCCTCATCCAATATGCACTTTTGCAGTTGCGAAACATGGAAAGTGCTGTGAATCTAACTGAGCTCCTCAGGAAGATCCAATCTGTAAGCAACCTTGCCAACCCTATTAATCACCCCAAAAGGCCTAATATACCGGGGGCCCAACTTCCCCCTCTTCCTGAAGCGTATCACACCTTTCCAAGGTGAGACATGTAGTAATACCATGTCGTTGACCTAAAACTCCAAATTAGATCGATGTCGGTTGATATAGATCTTCTGCCGACTCTGAGCGGTCTGTAGTCTCTACCTGATCTTATGAATTAGCTCTGTAGTCTGAAGGACCACTTCGGTCCGTCCCATAACGCTGTGACCAACCTCGCCCCAACAAACCAAGGTACAATATCACCGCCCATACAAGAGCTCGAAAAGAGGAGCACCAATGTTGGAGTGATAACCGTTGTTTTAGGAATACTCCACAAGAGGCAGGTAGGAGTCCCAGCTCCCACTAAAATTGATAACATAGGCCCCCAACATATCCTTAAGGGTTTGTATCATCTGCTCACTCTAGCCATCCGCGTGCGGATGATAAGCAATGCTGAAGTTCAACCTCATGCCCAGTTCCTCATGAAACGTCTGCCAAAAACGGGAGGTGAACCGAATGTCATGGTCTGAAACAATGGAGACCGGAACCAAATGGCGAGCAACAACCTCGCGAACATAAGCATCGGCCGGCTTCTTGGCCGAAGAACTCTCCTAAATCGCCAGAAAGTGGGCACTCTTGGTCAATCGATCCACGATGACCCATATAACATCAAAACCCTTTTTCTTCTTTAGAAACTTGGTGATAAAATCCGTCGAAATCTATTCCCATTTCCACATGGGAACCTCTAGAGGCTACAACTTTCCTTGCAGCCTCTGATGCTCAACCTTAACCATCCTATAGGTCATGCATCTCTTCCCATACCAGACTATTTATCTCTTCATACACGACCACTAATAGCTTAATCTCAAATCCTGATACATCTTGGTGTCCCCGGATGAATAGAAAAACGAGACTTATGAGCCTCCTCTAACACAATCTATCTGACCCCACCAAACATCGGAACCCAGAACCGACCACATTAGGTTAACAACCCACGACTATCTGTGACAAATCTTTCAATCTCACCCCTGATCCTCTCTTTCTTCTAATTCTCTTTCCGAACACCTCGGCATGAGCCACCCTAATCAAACCCAAAAGAGGGGAATCCAAATCGTGGGTGGGATATCGCGTCTCGTGCGGCTTCAGTTTCTGCAAAGCATAAGTTAACACCTATCCTCTTTGCATGAGGAATGCCCCCAGAACAGTGACGGAAGCATAACAGAATACCACAAAAACCTCAATTCCCTCTAGGAGGATCAAAACAAGGGCCTCACATAACCTCTGCCGAAGGATCTCAAATGCCGACTGCTGCTCAAGGCCCCATCGGAAATCCACCCCCTTCCTCATCAGACGTGTGGGGGAACCGCAATATTAGAGCAATCCTGAATTATTCTACGATAGTACCCTGCCAAACCCAAGAAGCTCCCGATATCCGAGGGAGACTTTGGAACCTCCCACTACACTACAACCTTGATCTTGGCCGGATCGACTAAAATCCCATCCTGGTTAACAATGTGCTCAAGGAACTAGACCTCTTGTAACTAGAACCCGCACTTCGAGAACTTAGAATAGAGCCGTTCTCGTCTCAAAACCCCCAGAAGCTCGCGAAGATGCTCCTCATGTTGCTCTCTGGTCTTGGAATACACCAGGATATCATCAATAAACACAATGACTGAAAGATCGAGCATCCTCCTGCATACCCCATTCATCAAATCCATAAACACCACCAGCGCATTGGTGAGCCTAAATGACATCACCACGAACTCGTAATGCCCATAACAAGTCCAGAACGCGGTTGTCTCCATGTCCTCCTCTCTCACTCTAACCTGATGATACCTAGACCTCAGATCTGTCTTGGAGAACCAAGATGCTCCCTGCAATTGATCGAAGAAGTCATCAATCCGCGGAAGGGGATAATAGTTCTTCACCGTTAACTTATTCAACTTCTGGTAATCAATTCACATCCGGTGTGAACCATCCTTCTTCTTGAAGAACAATATCAGTTCTCCCATCGGAGAACTACTTGGTCTGATGAACTACTTGCCTAACAGTTCTTGCAGCTGAGATGAAAACTCCGACATCTTAGGTGGTGCCAAGCAGTACGACACCTTGGCAATCGGGGATGCACCTGGCATAAGGACAATCCTGAACTCGACCTACCTCTCGGGAGGCACACCGAGCAACTCCTCCAGAAATACATTTGCAAACTCCCTGACAACCGGGACCTCTAAAATTGAAATCTGATCCCCAAAACGTGTATCCACAACATGTAACACCCCGTTTTAAAAAAGTACTTCGATTGCGGGTTCGGAGGCCCAGGGTATAAGCGATTCGGTATTTTATGGGTCTCGGGTTTTATTTGAAAGGTTTTAAGGCTTGTGTATGTAGTCACGAGCGTAGGACTTCTCGCCACCTTTTCGTGGGTATAAAGTTCGTCAGAAACGGACTTAGAATGAAGGATCTATAGCACTTTGAAGTTATTGGCAATATTGGTCCTTAATGGAGAATGATGGCAAGAAAGGACCATGCATGCAAGGTGGCGAGCGCAAGAGTACGCCCAGTGTAGGCTGGAGTACGCCCATCGTATAAAGGAAAATGATCGCAGGTGCGGAGGGGCGTATGCCCAGCGTACGAGAAGTACGCCCAACGTACGCTCAGAGTTCCCAAACTCTAATTTTAGGGTTGAGCCCTATATAAAGAACCTTGTGTCTATAAGGCCAACCTCCATTTCCACCATAAAGGAGCTACTACAAAACCCTAGTCCATATTTGGGTGTTCTTGGAGCTTAAAAGGTCACTAGAGAAGCATTTTAGTGTTGTGGATCTATTTTCCAAACAAGAAAGGAATAAGGAAAGGTGGTGGTTCAAAGGAGAGGTTGCAGATCCAGGATTATTGCTTCATTTCTAGCCCTTTCAAGGTATAAAGATATAAACTTGGTGATTATGTTCTTAGATTTCTTAGATTGAGTTTTTGGGCCATTTTAGTCCAAAGGTTGAAGCTTTGTGGTTCAATCCGATTTCTAGGACTTGGAGTTGCTACTCTCTGTTCTATATGAGTCCCTAAGGCAGAAAGTTGCCATCCTGAATGTCTTATTGGGTTCATGCATGAGTTAAGAGCATTTTTATGTGAATGAAATATCATTTTTGGAGTTTAAACTTGATTGGGGCATGCAAAGTCACCAAGTCAGTGACTTTATGGATTAATATGTTGAAAAGGACTTGGATCTATGTTTGTAGCTTTGGGCCATTAGTGGGCCACTAGTGGGCTTGGGAAGCCTACCTAGTGTTGGGCCATTTTTAGAACATGGTTTGGGCCTTAGATATGGACCAAGTTGGACTAGGGGGTAAAATGGTCATTTTACCCTAAGGAGGATTGTTATTTTGGACTAAGTGATATTTTGGTATTGATAGCTCAGAGAGCCGAAGGAGTAGCAGTTCTGGGAATTGCCAAATAGCAATCGGAGGAGTATCAACAGGGTTTCAGTAGAGCGAGGTGAGTTTTCCTCCAGTAGGATCAGGTCTAAGGCACCAATGTCGGCCCATTTATGTAGTTACAATATGCTGAACTCCGGTCCGATGTCGGGGTTAGCCCGATGCAGATTATATGTTTCCGGACTTCGGTCCGATGTCGGGGCGGTCCCGAGAAGTAGCTATGTATGATTGATGTCTTTGTGATTCACGCATGTTATATGTTATCTGTTATGTGTTACATGTTCTGGGCTTCGTTCCGATATCGGGTCAAGCCCAATGTATGCTAGTTATGTATGTTATATGTTTCAGGCTTCGGTACGATGCTGAGGCAACCCCGATGTATGATAGTTTATGTATGTTATATGTTCCGGGCTTCAATCCGATGTCGGGGTAAGCCTGATGCCGATTATGTAATTATGTTGTGTGTTTATGATATATGTATGTTGTGTATGTGTCACGGTAAGCCCGATGTCGGGGCAAGCCCAATGGTGGGGTGAGCCCGATGCCCGATGCCGGGTAGGAGTCCTGTGCCGGGTAAGCCAATGTCGGGATTCGTCCCAATGCAGTTAGGAGTAGTCCCAGAGTTATGTTTTTGTTATATGTTATGTGTATGGTATGTGGTAGTTTGGGGGAGCTCACTACGCTTCGTGCTTACAATTTCAGTTTTGGTTTCAAGTACTTCAGCTATCAAAGAGAAGGGCTCGGGATGATCGCATGGCACACACCGCAACTTTCTAGCCTGGGAGATTTACTTTGATAATTGATATGAGATTTTGGTATGATGTCAGATATTACTTTTATTTTAAGATACATGGTTTATGATTTTTATATGATAACGATATTTATGGTTTTATTAATGATTTAAAAACGAAATTTTTGGACCGTGTTTTTTGGGATGTTTCAAGTGGGTATCAGAGCCTTGGTTTTAGAGTTTAGGCACACTTTCAGGTGTGTCTGAACTCAAACTAAGGAATTGGTATATAATTTTCAAAAGAAAAACCATTTTTATAAAAGGATTTTTGGGAAAATAATTTCTTTTAGAAAAAGTATAAAGAAAAGAACTTTGAAAAGAGGAAAGAGTGTGGTGCATGCAATCAGCCGAGCTCATGTAAGTACTCCCAAATTACCCATACAAGTTTATGTTATGTTATGATATGAATATGAGAACTGCAAGCTAGATTAGAATTGAGTGTCTCGGAAGAGATGACTTTGTATGCTTTTATGAGCTAGTAGAATTGCATGCTAGAATTGATCAGCCAGTGGTAGGATAATCTGTTTAGGTTATGCTTGATATATGTGTATAAGCCTTATGAGTTGCATACTAGTATAGATTCCTGATATGTGGATAGAATAACTTGATTGTGTTCTGGTTATATTTTCCTTTTTGTCTGAATGCTACTTACTTTGTGCTTGTGGGACTCTGAGGGATGGGAGTTAGCCATTAGGTGAATACGCCAAGTCACATGTGATAAGGGTTGAATAATCTCAAAGTATTGGATTTGACCCTATTGCGCAATCTCTTCTGAGTCTAACCGTTGTAGGGACGAGTCCTTTACTCGAAGGATTATCTAAGCCTTGTCACATGTGATGGTACTTAGGTAGTGGATAATTGTCATTATGAAGATACCTTCAGTAGCTGAGGACCGGGTTCGGGTTGGATGTTACCCTAGGATGAGATTAGTGTTGAGAGAAATAGTAGTAGTGAAAGGGACTTGGTGGAGTTGAGGCAATTCTTGAGGAAAGTACGAATAGATGTGGAAGGTAGTATGGGCTCGTACTACTGAATGCAGAGGATCCGTACTCGATTCAAGAAGGTTTGAGATAAAACCAGGGAACTTGTAGTGAGTGTGTGAGATCCCTTAGTAGTGATGAGTATTCTGATGGTATTTATGGTATGCGTGCAGCGTGGTTACGCTTCGGGGTAGACTAGTGGACAGTTCTGGTATATGTGAGGGATCAGGCTCGGGTTCAGGAACCAAGCAGCGCGGGGAGCAGATGTGAGAGTTAATTTCAGCCGAGATTACGTGCAGTATACTGGATCAGACTCCTTTGATCTTTGGTATAGTCAAAGAGGGGATTTTGGAGCTTTTGGATAGCTGCCTCGAGGCCTTTCGAGCCGAGATCGTCGCAGGGCAGTTAGGGGTTCCTCTGGGACCCAATGTTTATGGATATCTGAGATCCCTCGGAAGAGAGGGTCCCGTTATCAGCTCTTTTCATCAAGGATCAGAGGTGGGTTATGCACCTTGTCCCCAGGAGAGTTCACTACACGATTGGATCATTGTGGAGGTTTCGCGAGCAGTATGCGAGGAGTTACCCGACATTATTGGGCGTATTACTGATAGGCTGACCACCAGGTTTCAGGGTCCCACAAGCACTTAGAGTTTCTTCGTAAGAGAGGGTCCCATTATCAGCTCTTGTCATCAGGGATCGAGGATCCCAGGACTTAAGGAGCCAGGGTGGCAAGGTAGATAGAGCAGTTTAGATAGCCGAAGTTTCTTCAGAAGTTGATGGGAGTGACTTAGAGTTTAAGATCTGGTTTAGTAACCGGTGGGAGACCGGTAACCCAGATAATGGCAGATTAGTTGGGACCAGGGTGGTCTCGGTTCATCCAGAAAGCGGACAGGAGATAGCAGGATCATTGGGCAGGGGTAGCGATAAGGGAATTCTTGTTTGGAGCAGTCATTTGTTCGGGAGGTGCTAAGTCACTCACAGCAGGATTAAATAATCTCATAGTAGAGGATTTGACTCTGTAGCATAGCTCTCATATGAGTCTAACCGTTTCAGAGATGAATTTTCTACTCGAAGGATTATCTGATCCATTCGCTAAGTTGGGCTTTCAACATTGAGGCGTGATAAGAGGAAGCATTCAGTAAGTAGAAACGATGAGTCAACACTAAGAGTGACTGGAAATTTGCTACAGCGAGGGGTTGTCCCACATAGATATATAGAAGATTGTTGCTTATGGAAAGTTGCCTTGGGAAGGCCAGTGGCCGCACAGGGAAAAAGGGGTGAAACCCCTTGGATGTCCAACATGAGTACTCGGGGAGTACCGGAAGGATTGTCGATTGGGTAAGAGCGATGTACTTAGGGTTTATAGTGATGGGATGGTTCTCAAGAGGATACCATCGAGGAATAGCATTTCGCCCAGGAAGACCGGATAGAAAGCCAATAGAAGCGGTCCCTCGAGGATTGGACCGAGCAGTCAGAGTATGAAGTGTATAGGAACGCCGTGAGAGGTTATGGGATATTTGGTCGTAGCGGACTTCGAGGACGAAGTCCAATTTAAGTGGGGGAGAGTTATAACACCCCGTTTTGAAAAATACTTCGATTGTGGGTTCAGAGGCCCATTGTATAAGCGATTCGGTCTTTTATGGGTCACGGGTCCTACAAGTACTTAGATTTTCTTCGTTCCGATGTCGGGGCAAGCCCAATGTATGCTAGTTGTGCATGTTATATGTTTCGGGCTTCAGTCTGATGCCGAGGCAAGCCCGATGTATGCTAGTTTATGTATGTTATATGTTCCGGGCTTCGGTCCGATGTCGGGGTAAGCCCGATGCAGATTATGTAATTATGTTGTGTGTTTATGATATATGTATGTTGTGTATATGTTGGGGTAAGCCCGATGTCAGGGCAAGCCCGATGCCGGGGTGAGCCCAATGCCCGATGCCTGGCACGAGTCCGATGTCGGGTATATCGATGTCGGGATTTGTCCCGATGCAGTTGGGAGTAGTCCTAGAGTTATGTTTTGTTTATATGTTATGTGTATGGTATGTGGTAGTTTAGGGGAGCTCACTAAGCTTCGTGCTTATAGTTTCAGTTTTGGTTTCAGGTACTTCAACTAGCAAAGAGAAGGGCGCGGGATGATCGCATGGCACACACCACAACTTTCTAGCCTGGGAGATTTACTCTGATAATTGATATGAGATTTTGATATGATGTCAGATATTACTTTATTTTAAGATACATGGTTTATGATTTTTATATGATAATGATAGTTATGGTTTTATTAATGATTTAAAAACGAAACTTCGGACCGTGTTTTTGGGATATTTCACCACATAACCCAAGTAGCTGGGACACCCATGCTGAATATACCGATGAGCCCTGGCCGCTAAACAGAACTCTGAACTCATCATGGTGTCCTATCCATAGATAACCAGATCTGACCCACCTTGGGTTCGAACTACCACTTGTTGGACCTCAAAATAAATCATAGCACCAAACCAGCATAGACAATACGTACCCACAATCAAGCTAACACCCCCTATGAGAATAGGGATCAGATCGATCGGATAAGGCTCCCCGAGATCTCCAATATACAACCTTGATACACTGATGACGTAGAAACCTCGTGTTTGTTGGCGATAGAAACCCGCAACGGATACTCTAACTCCCCAATAGGCATATCGAATTCTCTACTAAATGAACGAGATACGAAGGGATGACTCGCACCTGAGTCAAACAACACAAAAGCAGACAAAGAGTTCACTAGGAACGTACTTAACAAACACACATATATAAGCATAACACAAAACATAATCAACAAGATAATGGATAGAAACATACCAGTCAAAACATCTAGAACTGCTCTGGCCACCTCAGCAGTAAGTTGCAAAGCTTAACCTCAGGGGCTCCGCCCTCCCCTGGCATCCATCGGTGATCCTCATAGTAGCTGGCATTGGGGCCTGCGCCGGCTTGGTGGCGAGCAATGGGCAGATGACCTTCACATGGCCAACCTAATCACCATGATAACAAATCCTGGAACTCAGAGATGGGGCCGGTTGGTGACAATCGCTCGCATAATGCCACTCATTGCCACATTTTTGGCACAAACTTCCTGATCGACATGCCCCATCATGAACCTTACCGCACTTCCTACAAGTACAGCCCCTCTAACTCCCAGATCATGAATCAACGGCCTTGAACCGCTTTGGTTTTTGGTTGTGACTGCGTAGGGGTTGGTCTCTGATCTCTCATCTGAAGTTGTATCTCAATCTCACCTTGCCTTGTGGCCTCCTGCATCTCCAACAAAGAATCATAATTAACGTTGGGTGGAAACAAACTGCCTGATATTTGTCTTGATCATGCTCAAGTAACAGGTCATCTGAGTCTGCTTAGAAGCAAACTCAGGGAAAAACATGGCCCTCTCTATGAACATCCTAGTGATCTTCGTCACCGACTCAGTACCCTACCTTAGGTCCAAAAACTCATGGGCCAATGTATTACGTTCCACCTGCGACACATATCTAGTACGGAACATCTCTGAGAACTGTTCCCAAGACAAAACAGCTCTCTACTTAGCAGAATACGATCCCGTAACAAGTCTCCACCAATCCTTCGCTCCGGACCTCAGAAGGTTTAAAGCGCACTTGACCTTCTTGTTAGCTGGGAGCAGGTGAAAAAGCATTCCTCAACATCAGATAGCCACCTCATGGATATGATCGGGTCCTGAACTCCATCAAAAGTCGAGGGCTTTGTATTGTCGAAGTCCTGATATTGAAAAACCCGCCCAACACCAATCCTTACAGCCGCAACGGCTGCGGTGGCTATAGCAGTAGCAGTCTCAGACAAAGCAGCATATCTATCATCAAAGAACTCTATCATCACGGTTTTGATAGACCCAAAAAGCTCCGGTATCTGACCCTAGACAATATCCACAACCTCCTCATGGAGGATCTTCCTAATCCTATCCTCAGACACAGTTGGCCCACCTGACTGCCAGCTCCCGATCCCAATCCAGATCCAACCTCAAATCGCCTCGTCATCACCAAACTAAAAAAAGTATCAGGGAGATATCAGATAACATGCATATCATAACATGGAATCAACTCCCCAAAAAGCCCTAGGGGTTGTGACTTCCTTGTTACGCGTACGGGTCCTGTGCTTTCAGTAGTATGGGCTCATACTACTTTTTACACCTACCCGTATTTGTCTCAGAGGATCATTACAAAAACCCTAACGATACATATTAGCATACTCACAAACACAGGGCAAACACTCGACATACGCATGCGCTCCATCCTCACTTCCTAGAGGAACACTAAACATAAAGCAACTAGCCGGCTGACCCCATACAACTCACCCTACCACTAACTGCCAAATAACCATCCATTGGTGCAGAATAACTATCGCTTGAATACAATCACATGTCGCACAGTTTAAACAATCTTAGGCTAAAATTAAGATCCAATCCTAAAACGGTTGGACTCAGACAAGAGTTGCGCCACAAGACCAAATCCCTTATCCTAAGATCATTTAAACCATGTATCATGTCACTTAGCTTGTTCACTAGTTCACACGCGAAAGAGTCATACTGATGTATGATTTTTATATAAATATTTTAAATGCTTAATTTTAAATTTATAAAACTGCATTTATCACAACCGGGCTAACACACACACACACACACACACTAGGCAGTGAACCTAATCATGTAATAGTATAGTTGTGGTAAGAAGAGGTGTTGAACACAAGAGGAACGGTAGTGAATTAATTTGGAGTTTTCGATTATAGGTTGCACTAAACACACTAAAGCAATAAAGAAATGTTTTATTAAATACTTTAATTACCACTTAACATTAAATATCGATAAACTGTCTGGAATACAAATTTCTTTAGGTACTTTGGTTTAGATAAATTACATCTCAAATTAATGGTTAACTACTGATACAATGGATATTCATTCATTATTCACAGATTCCTAATATGACTAGTGTCTTGGCCATGACACCTAATCCTTTGATTTCAACATAACTATTAATTCATTGATCAGGTGAACATACAATCATGCAAATCAATATTCAGTTCGTATTAAGAAAGATTTGATCTTATTTAATCTTAATACTAATAGGAGTTGAGTCATGCAGAGAATGGTCATTCTACTCATGCAGACACATTAAAGTTCATTAGTTTATTCCCTAACCCTAGGTTTTGGTCAAAACTCTAGTCATAATCACCAATGGTTACTGGATAACTATGATTCAAATTAACACAGCTAGATAGTCCTCTAAACTTTATTAATTCATCAATAGGAAACAAAGCAACAATCTTTAACACATATGGATCTTCAATCAAACTTGAGAAAATAAATTAAATAAGAATAATCAATCCAAATAGTAATTAAACCAATAATTAAAAGATTTATTCAATCATAAACATAAAGTAGAACGTTTTAACACCTAAATCAGAAAGTAAACATATAATGGCATCACTATAGAATGCTAACATGGTCACAATAACCAACCACATGATTACCGACATGAATCTGCTCTCTAATCCCATAGATCTTCGTTCCTATCAGCTAAACGGCCTTCCGACCGCCTTGTAGACCTTTAAAATGGCAGAATATAAGTTACTTGTCGACTAGAGATCAAGGCTAATCGAGTTCTCTCTTCTGGTTGGCCGAAAATCCCTTTTTATAAGATTTGGAACCGACTTACATACGTTGAGTGTAAGTCGGTGTATGCGGGGCGTAATACGGAAACCAATCGCGGTCAGGATTCGGCACCAATCCAGTACGTTTGGCGTACTAGTATCTACGTTGGGTTTAGTCCATAGATTTGCATTACGTTGAGCATAAGTCCCACTACACGGGGCGTATTGGGCTTCCTTCAGCCAACTTGTTCCTTTTTGCATTCCAAGCCCAATTTTCGCTCCACTTATTTCTTTTCCGCTCTAACAATAATCATACCTGTAAAATATAAATTTAACCATTATAAGTACCTTTTAGTTCTAAATAATAATAATAAAGGCTAAAATACTAAGATATGATATATATATATATATATATATATATATATATATATATAGACACACACACATATCAAAATACCTCACACTTAGCATTTGCTTTCCCCAAGCAAACTGATTTTTAATTACCAATATCGCAAAAAAAAAATCCATTTTAAACTCAACCATTATCCCAAGACCGCAATGCATGTATTTGTGTCTATAATTCCTAAGAATTTCCCATTCCTAAATACTCACAATCCTTATGAATCTTCACCCCTTAGCTTATATGACACTCATTTTTGCAACCCTCTGAATCAATCCACATAAATCTTTCTTAACCTCAAGGTATTTTTGGTTAAGCTACCTAAGCATACATAATCTAAAAAAATTCCAAGTTAGATACCACAATGTAGCTCTTTAGAATTCTTCACTTCCTTGATATTTGCTTTTTGATTTCTTTGAATTTACCACCTTTTTGTTTAATTTTGGTATCTTCAACTTTTGATTCTTCAGAATTTTTGATCTTTGAATTTCATACTTTGTCAGCTCCAAAATTCTTACAACCTTTTGGTAATTTTTCTCTCTTTTTTTTAAATGTCTCACTTTTTTTTTTCTCTCAAAACCTACATGTTTAAGCAAGGGAGCTTAACTTCAATCTTTATTGGTTAAAGGTATTAGTCTAAGTGTAATGACTATATAAGCTATCCTGGATAGATTTCAAGTACATGCTGTAAAACGTATTATGCCATATAAATTACCACATTATCTTTCATATCTCATGACTTTTCACTAAGAACGGAAAGCCACAAATACACTATAACATGTGTTGGCTCAGGTAAACATTTGAGTTCCCATCGGATCATCCCATACAATATGATCAAAAATTCTAATTATCATTATATTTTCCTAAATTAAACTATTATTTCAAGTTTTTAAATTTTTAAATTTTCCTAATCTAGCAATTTTTAATTTTCCGATTTAAATTCCCTTTTCGACCCCTACCCCACACTTATTTCATACAATCCCCTCATTGTATGCATAAAACTAATTAAACACATAAAAATAGTAAAAAAGGGAGAAAAATGAACAGACTCCACTGGGGTAGTAGTGGCGAGATCGAATGGGGCTGCTAAAATTTGCTCCATAAATTTGTTGAATGGCAGGAAACTGGAACTATTGCTTCTGAATGTGCCAAAAAAATAAAATCAAGAACATTGACTTCTAAAATGTGGTGCAAAGGATTGCAAACTAATGCAATGCATAGTGACCACGACGTGGGAAAGTGTCGACCACGTCATGTCGTCGAGTGAGAAAAAATCCAAATCGCGAATTATAACATGGCCACAATGTGGTAAGTGGTGGCCACGTCGTGGTATCTAGAATGACAGCCTCCTCTCACAATGAAAAACTCCCCTACGACATAGGAAAGTGTCAGCAATGTCGTGGCAGCCGGGATGATAATTCTGTTTCGCGTCGAAATAAAACTCTATGGTGTGGGAACAGCTCTTCCATGCCAAAGGAACCAATGTATAGTTGGAAACGCCACTCTTCGAAAATAATAATCTCTCACGAAATCGACGCATACCCCACACTTATTAAAAATCGTGGCTCTCGATTGTTAACTTCAAACTCTCACACGACTTTTTCTCTCGTGATAAAACAATAGTCGGTCCTAGCGGCTGAACTTACTGCCAACTTTCTAAGGGCGAAAATTATGCAAAGATCTAAAACAATCAAAGAGCATCAACATGGAAAACAAAATTACATAAACCAAAAATAAAACAAACTTCCTAATTTAAACAAATTAAAACACACCAAAATAAAAATAAAACTAAGACTAAGAAACCAAAAATAAAATAAAAATAAAAATAAAAAGGATCACTAGGTCACTCATCATCCTCGTCATCATGTCACTACGCCCCAGATGTGCCGGATCCTATGCCATTGTTGTCTACCTTCCACTATATCAAAGCGCTCGTCCATACGTTGAGCAAGGTAACATATATCTATCTCTGGCACAGGTCCCTACTGGGCTCCTCGTGGAGCAGGTCGACACCTCTAGACTCTCTGTGGCTTAGGTGCTACTGCAACATCCCCTCATCGGCCATGTCGTTTGGTCATATCTATAATATACCATCGTCACCATGTGCCAGTACTGTAACGCCCGTAGATCAGTGCTAGTCAATTTAGAGACGATAAGCGTCAAAAATGACTTTTTGATAGAAGATTATTTAGAATGAATAATCTTAACTAAGTTGTAGTATATGTTACAAGGATTCCGTACAAATAAAGAACGCCGAAATCCGAGTTATAACGAAGAAGTTATGACCTGTCGAAGTTTCGCGACAGAACCGGCATGACACAGCGCGATGTAAAAAGTAAATTTACGTTAGAGCGATATTTAGCCTTAGCAATATAAATGAAAGTCGTAGAATACATTAAACCGTGAGCGTGCATAAAAAGAACGCCCAAATCTGACTTCGTATGAGGAAGTTATGATTTTTCGAAGTTTTGACTTAGCGGTATGCAGCCCGAATACTCGATTTGAGACCGAGCGGTTTTTAGCCGAAAAAATCTAAATGAGAATCGAAGATCTCATTAATTGTAGTAAAACGATAAAACGATAGGCGAAAACGGACGTCGGATGAAGAAGTTATGATTTTATAACGAAGTTTTCTTGTCCCGACCTACTAAGAATAAATAATAAAAATAAAGTCAAAATTATCCGACGGAGTCTAAGCGAAGGTTGTAGAGCGTAGTCTCACCTACGCGGGGATATAAAGAACGTCGAAAATGGAGTTCGTATGAGAAATATATGAATTTTTGAAGTTTATTAAATATTTTCGATATTTAATTTAAATATAAATTTCGATATTATCCAGAAGGGGAGTCAGCGACCCTATCCCCATTACGCCCAACGTAATTTAGAATTACGCCCAGCGTAATTCGGGTTTCCAACCCCCTATAAAAGGAAGTCGAGGGCAGCCGAGTTCTTTGCTCATTTCTTCCATTTCTCTCGTGTTTTTGCATCGTTTTTCGTGCAAGAACTATCCCGAAGCCCCGATATCATTCCCGAGCCCCGAAGCAAGTCCCAAGGCCCCGAAGATCCCGAGAAGTGCAATTCCCGAGTCGAAGCTCTGCCCGCGAGGAGTCCGGTTTTTGTGAAGATCTTCCAGATCTACCGAAGAATACTGCTTCTACAAGTCGTAGCGCTGTCCGATCGTCTTCTAATCAAGTGAGTGTATAGTCACTTTCATCTTACACATAGATATGAAGTATTTTATAAAATACGTGCTATGTGTACATATATTGATGTTTATATGTGTGAGTGTGTGGTTACTTTCTTCTAACACATAAATATAAAGTATTAGTTATAAAAATACGTGTTATGTGTTATATATTATTTGTCTATTTGAAATGGGCATGGAATTGATGTTTTATACAAGTGTTAAATGATTTAAACTGTGTAAGTATTTATATCTACGAAAATGTTGGGTAGAACATGGGTAGATGGGATAGTTGGTGACTATGGAGTTAGCACCTACTGTTAGATAAACCTTGGTGACTATGGAGTTAGCGCCTACTGTTAGATAAACCTTGGTGACTATGGAGTTAGCGCCTATTAGATAAACCTTGGCGACGATGTGACTTCGTGCCTGTTAAGTGAACCTTGGTGACTATGGAGTTAGCGCCGCTTGAGTAAACCCCGACGACTATGGAGTTAGCGTCTGATAACTATGGATTTAGTACCTGATAGATAAACTTTGGCAGCAATGGACTTCGTGCCAATTCCTTAGGTAAATCCTTAGGAATGAATGAATGAAGGATAGTGGATTCTTAGGGTAAACCCTTGAGAAAATAAAGTAGATATGGGGATGGGTATTTGGGTTGATTGTTTGATAATTGAATATAATAAATGTATTATTGTGGGTTGAAAACCCTATATGCTCACCAGACTCCCAAGCCTGACCCACTCAGTTTTCTTTACATTATAGGTAATGACACAAGAGTATAAGTTGGTGGACTTGACGAGAGATTTTGGATTATAGATCAGTAGTTATAAATAACTGTTGTAAGGTCTATTTTATATTGTTTATGCTTTTGGTCTGTATCGGAACATGACATTCCGAGGTTTTATTATTCAATGAAAATACATTCTCTTTGAGAAATGTTTTGATAAATGGTTATCATATTTTATTTTGGGAACAAATTCCGCAAACGTTTTCTTTAAACGATCACTCTGATTTATAAAACAAAGCATAAACAAATTGGTCTTTTCTGGCCGTGAAATTAGGGATGTCACAGTTGGCATCAGAGCATTAGTTTAAGCGAACTAGGAATTTGTAGGAAATTTCTAGACTTAAACTTAGAATGCTAAGTAATGATTGCGAGGAGTGTGTCTAAAATATGTTAGGTAGTACACCTAAATTGACACAAGCACTAGTTTATTTTAGGAATGATGCCTAAAAAGCTTTTATGTGCTAAATGTTTTGTGTGATAGCTATATTGATGCTATTATTTGTTCGGATCTATGGTCTGTTGCCGACCGGATCTGGAAACCTTATGCGTGTAGGAATCTAAGCGCATGACTACGATATTAGAACTAGCATGTAAACGTTTCGGAGTGATAAGGAGATTTATACGTTTATCGTGCTGCGTAGTTCCCAGGTACGTTGGGCATATTGGTTGCTCCGAGAAACTTTTGGTCGTGATCGTCTACTTTGTACGTTGAGCATTTCAACAATTATGTGGGGGGTAATTGAATTATATATATATATATATATATATATATATATATATATATATATATATATATATATATATATATATATATATATATATATATATATATATATATATATATATATATATATATATATATATATATATTATTTTTGTGCATTTTATTTTCTTTTTCCTTCTAATTCCATTGGGGACTTTTGAATATTTAAATACGGCAATTAAACAATAGCAAAACCCTCCGACAAGTGAAATGTTATCATAGAAATTAAAAATTAAATTAAAATATAAAATTAAAACGAAAAACAAATAACGCGTAATCAAATAAACCAAATTAATTGAAAACTGTTCCCCGACAACGTCACCAAAAACTTGTGTGTGATTTTTTTATAAATATTTTAAGTGCTCAAGTTTTAAATTTATAAAATTGAATTTATCGCAACCGGACTAACACACACACTAAACAGTGAACCTAATCGTGTAATAATATAGTTGTGGTAGGAATATGTGTCGAACACAAGAGGAACGGTAGTGAATTAATTTGGAGTTTTCGATTATAGGTTACACTAAACACGCTACAACAATAAAGAAATGTTTTATTAAATATTTTAATTACCACTTAACATTAAATATTGATAAACCGACTGGAAGACAAATTTCTTTAGGTACTTTGGTTTAAATAAATTACATCTCAAATTAATGGTTAACTACTAATATAATGGATATTCATTCATTATTCATCGATTCCTAATATGGCTAGTGTCATGGTCATGACACCTAATGTAACATCCCGAAATATCAAGAGTAGAGTTGAAGGGCTAAAAGAGTATATTGGGAAAGAGTGACTCGGCGAGTCCATGGATGGACTCGGCGAATAGAGTCGCGATTTCGTCGCGTGTTAAGTAGCCGACTCAGCGAGTCAATGAGATGGACTCGGCGAGTAGGCGCTGAGTGGAGAAAACCCTAATTCTCGGGGTTGAGCCCTATATAAAGAACATTATGTTTCCTTCCCAGCCTCTTTATCACCCCTTGAGTCCCAGAAACCCTAATTTCGTGGAGAAACCCCATTGTTGAGCAAATTGGAGCTTGGAGAGGTGGTTGTTGAAGAGATCTTAGAGAAGAAGAGGCTTGGAGCAAGGGGCTTTGCTTGGAATTGAGTTTCATTGCAGTTGGGGCGTTCTTTTGAGGTAATATCTCGTTTTTGAGCTGCTATTTCCTAGATGCATCATTTTGGGGGTATTAGAGATCATATCTTTGGATGTATTGGATTTTAGAGGTTAGATCTGAGGTTGCTACCTCAGATCTGGAATGGAGAAGAGTTGGAATGCATGAAAGTCCCTGTGTTGAGTGTTGGATGAAGCTATCATGTCCCAAACCTTAGCCCTAATGTGCAAAATGCATAGATCTCTTTGGATTCACGTAAAGTTTGCCACTTTACGTGATGGATGAGTTGTAGGAGGCTAGATCTATGTTTTGGATAAATTGCATGGCCTAGAATGCTTCTGTATGGATTCAGACCGGTGGTACTCGGCGAGTCACATGGGTGTACTCGACGAGTTGCTTGAAGATGAGCTGGAACTCGACGAGTTGGAAGAACAACTCGGCGAGTTGGATGAAGATGGCCTGGAACTCAGCGAGTTGTATGAACAACTTGGCGAGTAGGTTGAAGATAGCCTTAGACTCGGCGAGTCTGTTCTTGGACTCGACGAGTCTTGTCGAAGAGTCCCAATATTTTCTGGTTGAGTCGAGAATCGGCGAGTCGCGGGATGACTCGGTGAGTTATGGGTGAGTGGACTCAGAGTTGTTGGACTCGACGAGTCTCGGGGTGACTCGGCGAGTCATCGGGTTGACTCGGCAAGTAGAGTTAGTCAGGGGTTGACTTTGACCTTGTCCAAGGGTTGACCAGTTATCTTTCAGGGGTATTTTGGTAATTAAGGGTATTTATTGAGTGAGTGTGTTGGTGTCCAGTGGAGGAGTTCGTGTCGGAGCTTGGAGCAGCGGGATCTTATCCTTTCATCCGGCAGTTTCGAGGCGAGTCATCCTCACTATATCAACAGGGTCTAAGGCACCAATGCCGACCCTTATCGGATTGAGATCCGGGTAGTTGTTGTTATGTTGCCGCTTTGATATGTTTGCATCCTGCGAGTTAGGATGGTATATGTTAGAGACCTGATTGAGATTGGTATCCTGAGAGATAGGGAGATGCTTTGTTAGTGACCTGTTAGGTCGGTATCCTGGTTAGGATGATGATATGTTATGTGATATGTTGATCTGTTTGTTGACTGTGAATTGCTATATGATTGTATGTATATGTGCACATGGTTGTTTGGACTGGAGTTGGGTTGAGGCGGGTCCTGCTGTGTGCTGTAGGCCAAGATACCCAGGGCGGACCGGTTGTCCCGAAGGCCCAGCGAGCGGTCCGGATAGGCTGTAGGCCCCGAAAGGGCGGACCAGACGTGCCGAAGGCTCGGAGAGTGGACCAGATAGACTGAAGGCCCGGTGCGGGCGGACCAGTCATACTATAGACTCAGAGAGTGGACCAGGTGGATTGAAGGCCTGGGAGCGGGCGGACCAACCACACTACAGACTCGATGTGTGACATCCCCATTTTCACGGCCAAAAAAGACCGATTTGTTTATGCTTTGTTTTATAAATCAGAGTGATCGTTTAAAGAAAACGGTTGCGGAATTTGTTCCCAAAATAAAATATGATAACCATTTATCAAAACGTTTCTCAAAGAGAATGTATTTTCATTAAATAATAAAACCTCGGGATGTCATGTTCCGATACTGACCAAAAGCATAAACAATATAAAATAGACCTTACAACAGTTATTCATAACTACTGGCCTATAATCCAAAATCTCTCGTCAAGTCCACCAACTTATACTGTGCCATTACCTGTAATGCAAAGAAAACTGAGTGGGTCAGGCTTGGGAGCCTGGTGAGCATATAGGGTTTTCAACCCACAATAATATAATTATTATATTCAACCATCAAACAATCAACTCAATTACTCATCCCTATTATCTTTCTTAGGATTTTACCCTAGGAATTCAACTACTCGTCATTCATTCATTCCTAAGGATTGACCGAAGGAATTTACACAAACTTCCATTGCTACATAAGGCGCATCTGCCAACATTATCCTTTAAGCGCCTCTGCCAGGATTACGTCATACACTATGAGGCGCGACTGTCAGGTTTATGACATTCTCTTTTAGGTGCATCTGCCGACATTATCTTATAAGCGCATCTGCCAAGATTACCCTATAAGCGCATCTGCTATTATTATGACAATCTTTATTTGGCGCATCTGCCAAGATCACGACATTCACTACTTGGTGCATCTACCGATATTATTCTCAAGCACATCTGCTAGTTTTATGACCTTCTTTAATTGGTGCATCTACCAATATCATTCTTAATCATCTTTCATACCTCATCATTTTATTACATACCAACTATCTCATCTACTCATGTTCTACCCAACATATTTGTAGATATAAAATACATATACAGTTTAACTCATTTAAAAACTATATAAAACATCTATTCCACACTCATCTCAAATAAACAACAATATATAAACACATAGCACGTATTTTATAACAAATACTCCATGTTTATGTGTTAAAAGAAAGTAACTACACACCCACACATATAAATTGCAATATACTTAATACACTCGAACCATACTTGTATTATTATCGTGTTTATGAAAGGTAGTATACACTCACTTGATCAGAAGATGATCAGACAGCACTACGACTTGCAGAAGTAGTATTCTTCGGTAGATCTAGAAGATCTCCACAAAAACCGGACTTCTCGCGGGCAGAGCTTCGGCTCGGGAATCGCACTTCACGAGATCTCGGGAGCGTAAAACTTCCTTCTTAACTTGGATATGAGATCCGGGGTGTCGGGATGGCTTCGAGGGTTTACACGCAGAGCTTCGGCACAAAAACGAGGAGAAATGAGCAAATAAGCCCGAAACCCTCGCATCCTATTTATAGGAGGCTGGAGCCTCGGAGTACGCGGGGCGTAAGACTCCGAAATCGTCACTGCATGCGTCATCCGAAGAACTCGAGTGCGAAGGTCGTCATTCTTCGCTGTACGCGGGGCGTACAGCAGTACGCTGGGCGTACTTCGGATATGCCCGGTGACTCCCCTTCGGATAATGCCGGGATTTAATAATTAAATTTAATTATTAATTCTTTAATAAACTTCGAAAATTCATATCTTCTTCATGCGAACTCCGTTTTCGACGTTCTTTATATCCACGCGAAGGTGAGACTACGCTCTACAACTTTCGTTTAGACTCCGTCGGCTAATTTTGACTTTATTTTTATTATTTATTTTTAGTAGGCCGGGACAGGAAAACTCCGTTATAAAATCATAGCTTCTTTATTCGACGTCCGTTTTCGCCTATCTTTTCATCGTTTCACGGCAATTAACGAGATCTTCGATCCTCGTTTAGATTGTTTCGGCTATAAACCGCTCGATCACAAATCGAGTATTCGGGCTGCATACCGCTAAGTCGAAACTTAGAAAAATCATAACTTCCTCATACGAAGTCAGATTTGGGCGTTCTTTTTATGCATGCTCATGGTTTAACGTATTATACGACTTTCATTTAGATTGATAAGGCTAAATATCACTTTAGCGTAAATTCACTTTTTACGTCGCGCTGTGTCATGCCGCTTCTGTCGCGAAACTTCGACATGTCATAACTTCTTCGTTATAACTCGGATTTCGGCGTTCTTTATATGTACGGAATCCTTGTAACATATACTACAACTTAGTTAAGATTATTCATTTTAAATAATCTTTCATCAAAAATTCATTTTTGACGCCTATCGTCTCTAAATCGACTAGCCCTGATCTACGGGCGTTACACGATGTATGTGGATAGACTCAGAGGGTGGACCAGGTGGACTGTAGGCCGGTGCGGCGGACCAGTCACACAGTAGACCCGAAGTGCATGGCTGTTCTATGATCTGATATGTTGTGGCATGTTATGCGTGTATGGTGTTAGTGGTTGGTATTTTGGGGATATCTCACTAAGCTTTTGGGCTTACAGTTGTGGTTTCATGTTTTTGAGGTTCTTCAGGAGATTGTGGCAAGGCGAAGGCGTGATCGTACTGTTCCTCGTGATTTTGTAGTAATGTGATTCTGGGAATACGTTAAATGTTTTATATTGAAAATCTTTTTGTAAAGATTTAATGGAATTGAGCTGTTTTTGAAAAATTTAAAATTGGTTGTATTTTTCGGTCGTTACACCTAATCCTTTGATTTCAACACAACTATTAATTCATTGATCAGGTGAGCAAATAATCATGCAAATCAATATTCAGTTCATATTAAATAAGATTTGATCTTATTTAACCCAAATGGTAATAGGAGTTAAATCATGCAGAGAATAGTCATTCTACTCATGCACACACATTAAAGTTTATTACTTTATTCCCTAACCCTAGGTTTTGTTCAAAACTCTAGTCATAATCACCAATGGTTCCTGGACAACTAGGATTCAAATTAACACAACTAGATAGTCCTCTAAACTCTATTAATTCAGCAATAGGAAACAAAGCAACAATCTGTAACACATATGGACTCCCTGGGTCTCTTTGCCTTGAGCACGTAGCAGGACCGCCTCAACCCAACATACTATCATATATCAGCATGTACCATATCAAACCCTAGCTAGCATAACAGATAATCATACAAATCTAACAAACCACTAAGCATAGCATCATCCTATATACCAGGATACAAATCTAACAGATCACTACATCATACAAGCATGCGATAAACCAAGATATCAATCTAAAAGGGTCGGCCTTAGTGCCTTATACCCAGGCGGGGTCTGATGACCGGCAGATCTGTTCCGATCAGGGCTCGATGTCGGGCAGGGCCCATTATATGTTTGATATGTATGGTATGTGGTATTTTGGGAAACTCACTAAGCTTTGTGCTTACGGTTTCTATGGTTATGGTTTCATATACTTCTGGTTCGAAAGGGAAGGGACTGACTTGATCGCAATGCATCCACCCATGTTTCTGCAACTTGATGATTTTCAGATTGTACTCTGATAACTGTTTTATTTTGATATACTTTTGAATGTTTGGAAAAAGATAATTGGTGTTTTTGGTTGAATTAAAAATGAAAATTTTATCTTATAATTTTTGGGACGTTTCATGATGAATATGAGAGCAAAGATCGGCAAGAAACAGAGAACATATATTTTGTTTTGGGGGCTGCAAAGGCTTATCGAGAGTCTGATTTCAAAGAAAGCTTGGGCAGGCTACGTCGTGCATTAAATGATGATTGTCAGACATGGCTAGACAGAATCTGTAACGAGAGCTGGGTAAGGCCGTGTTCACTATGGTTCGGTACAATATTATGACATTAGACAGTGCTAAGTCCGTCAATGCATTATCAAGAGACGCACGGAAACTACCAATAACAATGTTGATTGATTTCTTTCGAGCAACTATGCAACAATGGTGGTGACGTCGACGTAATGTTGGAGGTAAGTGTTTCCTTATATTGTAATACTTTAATGATAATTGTAGTGTAGTTTACTGTGCATGACAACATATACGTAAATGTGTGACAACCCGATATTTCAACTCTATATAATAACCTAAAAAGTCAAGTATTGTAACCACGTTTGTGATAATGAAATTTACTTCAAAAATAAAATGTCCAAAAAGTTTCTATTTAATTACCTACTATGTTAGATGTCATTAAACCGTGATCGTACGTAAAAAGAACGCCCAAATCCGACTTCGTATATTGGAATTATGATTTTTCCAAGTTCGGCTTAGCGACAGACAGCTAAAAACTCGAATTGGAGATCGAACGACTTTTGACCGGAATGACCTAAACGAGAATCGAAGGTCTCGACAATGGTATTTCAGCGGTAAAAAGTCTGGCAAAAACAGACGTCAGATAAAGAAGTTATGAATTTCTAAAAAAAATTTATTAAACGCGACCTTTTAAAAATAAATAATAAAAATAATTTCAAAATTTGCCGACGGAATCTAAACGAAAGTTGTAGAGCATAGCCTCACTTATGCGTGGATATAAAGAACGTCGAAAATGGAGTTCGTATGAAGGAGATATGAATTTTAGAAGTTTATTAAATAAATAAAATATAAATTTTATTATTTATCCTTGGTATTATCCGAAGGCAAGTCAGCAAGTCTATCTGAATTACGCCCAGCGTACAGGCGTACGCCCAGCGTACTCAAGGGCTAGGCTTCGGATCGTCCAATTCTCGCCCTATGTGAAGCTAGCACCCGTCCCATCCGAGTCCGAGGCAGTCAAGGATCCGGTCATGCGTGACGCACGCGTACGCCCAGCGTACCGAGGCGGTTCCCACACCCTATAAAAGGGATGCGAGGGTTCCGAAGAAATGCTTTTATATGCTTTCAGGGGGGGGGGGGGGGAATACAAGTAAAACACACGAGTATTATCGTGTGTTTGGGGGTGTGACAAAATGTTTGGTGATCCTTAATTAACCTTTTAAATGTTCTATAAATGCTTTTATATGCTTTCAAGGGGGGGGGGGGGGGGGGGGGAATACAAGTAAAACACACGAGTATTATCGAGTGTTATATAAAGAATTATTATACACTTTTATTTAACCAAATCATATGTGATTTATAAACTTTATAGGGAACTCTTGTATATAAAATATATTAAGATAACATTCTATCTTTTGAAATGTAAAATGTTGTCATATATGTATAAACTAAACATTTTGCTTAGATTACATGTATACGTGTCTAGCTTAGACACTATAAAAATCTATACTTTCATAACAAGTGATTCCTTTTCTAGGTATTTCTAAACAAACGAGACACACTTTTAGAAAGCTATAATAGGTATAGTTTTACGAGGATATTGCTAACTTTTACATACTAGAAACACAATTTTCAAGAAGTCACTTTCATATACAAGAACAAACGAACATTTTAACACGTAAATATGTTTTTATACTAAGATTTGTGAGACATTAACTTCACGTACGTTCGAGTACACATTTCAAGTCCTGTATTATATACCAGAATCCCTTGGAGGGGGAGCATGGTGTTTGTGTATAGATCTATACGGGCTTGACAACCGCGCCTTGACTGTTAGCTACAGTCCACCATTTGGGGTGACAAACGTCATAACATTCCAACGCCTGAAGAACGTTGCGTATAGGCAATCCGAGTCAATAGTATGGTTATAAAACTCACATGGGGTATTAAAAATACATTGATTTACGAGGTTTTTCAAACATATTGGATATTTTACATGTACATACATTTTCTAGAAACAAATATACCAAACCAAAACATTTCATTTCATACAAACATTGTCATTTAATACTTATGAAACTCACCAGCTTAAATGCTGATCTACTCTTTCAAAACTACTTGTATGTCCCAAGGATTCAGTAATTACAGGTATCAAAACAGCTTTTGAAGAAGGGACGTTGTGTCGTCAGTTTAAATTCATATTTTGGCATCATATTGTAATTGGTTTTGAACATGTACTTTTTAACAATGTAAACTTTCAATTATATATATGATGGTTGTATTGCTTTCTTTACTATGTATTCATTTGTTATGCTACCACATGAAGTCATCCGCCCCCGAACGTTTCCGCCGTTCCGGTTTGGGGGTGTGACAAAATGTTTGTTATAGCTAAAAGTAAAAAAGATGTTACTGAGTATGCTGAGAAGGTTATCGATGGGAGGATCAACAAATCCTCTGCTTTTCTGGTATACGAGATTGATCAAAGCAGATATGAGGTAACTCACCAAATGAAAAATGGTATATTAAACTTGGAAATTCGTTACTAGATGTGTGGGAAATGGCAATTATTGGGAAGACCTATTACTCATGCTATAGCGGTATTAAAGGAACTGAGATATCAACACTGCAGTACATGGGTGTCATCATACTTCACAATGGAAACAGACCGATCAACATATGTCGAGGTTGTATTTCCTGTTCCAGTTCCAACTAAATATGAAGAATCGGATGAAGTCATGGTTGTTTTGCCACCATTGATGGACAAACGACAAGCCGGACGACCTAAAAACAAGAACCATATCCCATCCCAAGGTGAAGGCCAGATTCAGAAAAAATGCAGTCATTACCAAAGGATCAGTCACACAAGCAGAAACTATGATGCTCCGGTTCCCGCAGAGACAACAAACAGTGAATCTTTAAGTAGGACCAAGTCAAGTGGCAAAAGTAATGTTAAGTCTAAGATTAGACATAATAGTCAAAAAGGTAGCCAGTAGTATGATCCTATTGATTTAAAAAAAACTCGTAGTGATGTTTGTACGATATCATAATATTCTACAAAATGTTGTTTGGAAGGATAAACTTGTTTTTGCTATATCTTCAAATGCAAATTGTTTTAAAACATTGACAAAGAAAATCATAACTCAAACATTAATGTAATATACAACATCTATCCACTGGACACTCTCAATCCACCACCTAGTAGCACGTTGTTACGTAGTAGGCTGCAACAACTCGTTGGGAGGAGAGGGGACACTGCATAAAAACAATATATAAAGGTTAATCTTAAGTTATTTATGTCATAGAAACTCATTACATTATAAGGTGGACTAAACTACATACACTAGTAACATCGAGAATACATTGACAATCAGGTGCATGCAAACGCCTCATCCTAGGGTACGCAACTGCCCGAGGGATAACACCCGGTATATGGGAACCATCTATGATGCTGTTAGGAAATAGCTCCAAGATATAAATCTACAAAATTAAGATGACAAACAATTTACCAAGTTAACAAAGTTATCATACTTGTTGTTTAAAAACTCTTATTAAACATAGTGTACATACCTTAAATGCATAGACAAATTCAGAGTATATGTGTGTCTACTGCCGACTCTTGGTGCATTTGGGTTCAAATGGTCCTCAATCTTATCAAACATAGTACACATATGTTTGTAAGTGAAATCCCATATCAATCTACCCCATGGGTACCTATGTCAAAAAATTGCACGTAATAATGGTTAGATTACCCAGTTTCCCTAAAAAGTATCATTTTGATATAATATAGGTAAAAAACTGTATGCATGTTAAACTCCTATAAATTAGAGACGAGTGTCATACGTTTATTAGTAACTGGCTATTGCAGGTATTTCCCCAAAAATCCTTGCTCTAGCATATCCAGCAGGGAGACTCTCACCACGTCTTTATTGCTTAATTGACGAAGTAAGTTATTGAACACCTTCTTAAGGTCAGCCATACTCACCGAATGTAAAAGCGGTACAAATGGAAACAAATGTTTTCTGAATTATGCAAAACTAGAACTGGGATGGAAATAATTCCTGAAGCACAAGTCGATGACAAAGCAGAAGGCTTACTTGTCAAAGCAAACCCGATAGTCGCAAACCAGAAATAGAAGCTCTTCTTGGTCAACTGGATCAAAAGTATTAACTTCCTTGCACATATAATAGTAATATAGTAAATGGTGACATTCGACACCCATCGACATGTTCACTTAATCACCAAAACATGACTACCTAAACATCGCCCCACAAACTGGTCGGTTTTGTAAGCGAGCCATAATTTTGCGCCCAAGTTCAAGTCTGCAGGTTATAGTAGCAACCACTTTGTATGATGTAAGTGCGCCATGATTTTGTGCCCAAGTTCAGGTCTGCAGGTTATAGTAGCAACCTCTTTATATGTTCTATCATTCTACAATCAAAAGAGTTACTAATTAGAGATTTTTGTATGTATATTCCGTGACCAGAATTTCGGACAAAAAATCCGGTACGGTAGTCCGGACCAAAATTCTGGAACCAGTTCATTGTATTTCAGACATGTTTTCGAATTCTAGATATGATTTCGGATTCTGGACACGTTCCGGATTAGCGAAAATTAAGGTTTTTGATAACAATGTATGATGTAGTATAAATATATAAGTCCATGTGACCCTATAATTGTCTTAACATGATTAAAATTTACAGAAAACCCTATAATACCTATATAATTGCGTAAATTAAGCATTTTTAACGTATAATATAAATAAATGTATTTAATTAACAACAAATTTCAAACTTACATGTAAAAACTCCATTTTGTCACTGCTATTAGAAGACATTTTCAATTGTAAGGGTGTCCGAATTGGAATGTAGGATAATCCAAAACAAGGAATGTCGAAATCTAGTCTGAAACGAGTTAGATGGTATTCATAGGATATTACTAGGTCAAAATATTATCTACTTGTTTAGTTTAACCAAATATGAATTCGGGAATGGAACACCTCATTCCGGACCAAATGATCATTTTGCAATGGGATAATGACTTGTAAGGGTAACGAACTTTCGATTTTGTTCACATTTAGTCACTAAACTTTTTTTCGTTATCTATTTGCCATTGAACTATTGAAACTGTACACATTTTACCCTTATGACCGGCTGTTGTCGGTCATAAGGGTAAAATGTGTACAGTTTCAATAGTTCAGTGGCAAATAGATAATGAAAAAAAGTTTAGTGACTAAATATGAACAAAATCGAAAGTTCGTTTCCCTCTAAAAAAGTTCAATGATTAAATGTGAACAAACTTCCTCTTGTATTATGTTTTAGCAAATTATTTATTTTTGTTAAATTCTATCAACATTTGTTGATGAAGAAAGTTTATAATCATTTTTCGATTATAAAAAAGAGGAGATATTTAGATATGAAAATTCGAAAGTTGAATTTTTCATATTATGCTAACTTGAAGACCGAAGTGACCTCAGAGTATTTGAAGTTTATGAAATGATTCGATTGGAGATTCGGAAGTGATTTCGGTTCATGATGGGTTTGGACTTATTGAAGATTTTTGGAGTGTGCATAAATGCTCAAATTTTGGGTAATTTTTTGGAGAATGAGAAATCCCTAATTACCTTTTGATGCTCGGTTTGTATGGTCTCACATTCTATAACCCAAATTGAAAAGTCATGGAAGAATTGAAGATTTGATGTTTATCTCTACATGTGTCACGTTTGAGGCTCGATTCGTGAAGTTGCTCGAGTTTGGAAGATTTGAAGCGAGTCATCCATTCCTAACTTTGAGGGGGAGAATGTTGGGTACAAAGTTATCCATGTATGACTTTGTAAATTGTTTGACTTTTGTACACTCACTTGCATGTGGTAAAGTAGCCTTGTGACATGATATATATATATATATATATATATATATATATATATATATATATATATATATATATATATATATATATATATATATATATATATATATATATAGAGAGAGAGAGAGAGAGAGAGAGAGAGAGATGTAAAGACCTATATATAAGGTGAGTTCATACCACATGTAGAGGTATGCTTGAGAGATGTAACATCGAGAGTGTTAGTGTGTTAATTATGTATATTTAGATCTAGATCCTTTTTTGTAAACACCTTTCATAATCAAATGCATCTATTAAACACCCAAATCACCGTGTTCTTTGTGTGTTCTTTAATTCCACATGTCAAACCAATGGTCATAATTCACATGAGTGAGAATGATTAATTGTTTTGTAAAAACAAAACCGGATTGGAAATTTTGATTTTTTATTTTGGAAAATACAAAAGCATTGTTTTTTTTTCGGTTTCGTTTTTTCGTAGATTTCTTCATCAACAAATGTTGCTAGAATTTTACAAAAATAAATAATTTGCTAAAACATAATACAAGAGGAAGTTTGTTCACATTTAGTCATTGAACTTTTTTAGAGGGAAACGAACTTTCGATGTTGTTCATATTTAGTCACTAAACTTTTTTTCGTTATCTATTTGTCACTGAACTATTGAAACTGTACACATTTTACCCTTATGACCGGCAACAACCGGTCATAAAGGTAAAATGTGTACAGTTTCAATAGTTCAGTGACAAATAGATAACGAAAAAAAATTTAGTGACTAAATGTGAACAAAGTCAAAAGTTAGTTACCCTTACAAGTTATTATCCTTTTTGCAATTTCCCTATAAAATAACCCATAATTTACGATTCCTAAAAACCAATTAAACCAAATCTATAAACTAAACGAATAACACCCTTACATCCTATTCCTTAAAACGACCAATCTCAAGTCCGAACGACCTCCTAAAAACAAAATGAAACAACGATAAGTAGCCTCGTGTTTTTCAGAAAGCTCGTTAAATCACTTCACCACTCAAACACAATGATCAACTGTCTGCAGACTGTTTGCCGTAATCCTATCTTACTGGGTTCTTCTTCTTCGCTGTTTCCAAACAATTTCAAAGTTACTATCCATTATCCCAATGGAATCAAAGAGGCCAACTGCTTCAGAAAGGCTAAACTTTCCGAGAAAAATCGAAGTAATTTTGTGGTAAACGGATTGCCTTTTCCAGTAGATCCATGGTCACCCACCATTGATTCACAGAGCATAGCTTCACAACTCTTTGCTTTCTCGTTGTTTCCGTACATTGGGTTTTTGTACTTCATCACCAGATCCAATTCCGCGCCGAAGCTTACCCTTTTTGGTTTTTACTTCTTGCTTGCTTTTGTTGGTGCCACCAGTTAAGTTTCCTCCTTTTATCTAATGTTCTTATATTGATAGTACTCGTTACTCCTTAATGTGCTCTAGCAATTTTGTGGATTTCTTGCCTGCCAAGTGTTTGTTAATATTACCAAGTGAATTTTCCTAACCTTGTGTTCTTATTGATCCTCAAACACCATCTTTCTTAGACACAAAATGCATAAAAAGTTGCATTTACACCTCCAATGGATGTTTGAAATCACTAATTGTTGGTAACAATAACATGTTTTACAATTTAGTACGAATGATAGTGTTAGTATGCAACAAAAATTCCGTTGTTTATTATGCTCACAATCGGTTGTGTTGATAAAATTTGGCATGATATTACTGAAAAAATGATTTGCTTGTGCTATGGTTGAAAGCATTTCTCATATCCTCATTTGCTTGAGCTTCACAATTGATGGAAAATTATGAAAATCCAGTATTATTTTTTGCCATTGGAGTGTTGTATCTGTCATTTTTACATACAAAGTGCAATGATTCATAATGATAGTAACTTCATTTGGTCTAACAAATTTTCTTTATGGTGGTGTTCTTTTGCTTCTCTTCTGTTCTTCACATCCAGTCCCTGCAGGAATATATGGTAATTTCCTCTTTCCCAAAAAAAAAACTTCAAATAAGAGTCTTATAAAATAAACATATTTGATTTGAAGTTTATGAATCTTTTTGGAACACAGCTAAGGTGCATTATGGAACTTCCTTATCAAATGTGGATTGGTTACATGGTGGTGCTGAATCACTTCTGACTTTGACCAATCTGTTTATTGTTATTGGCCTAAGACAAGCTCTAAAGAAAAAACCCAATCACCCAAACCAACTTGTACCTGATGCTGAATCTGTGCTACCAGATGACAACACTCCATCCACATAAATATTTATGTCGCTTATGCTTTTATTCAAGTTCAAGAAGAGTAGAAACCGGTTCTCAACTGTCAAAATATATGTTAATTTTAGATGTTCCTTGGCTACAAAACAAATATAGCTGTAGAAATTCAGAATTTTTTTTTTTTGCCCTCTAAAAGAAAGAGTTGTCAATATATGATGAAGATAATCTGATAGCCAAAATATTACTCTCAGACAAGTCAAACATTTTATTGAAGAGTTGCGTGCATCACAAATTTAAAAAAAAATTTAAAAAAAAAAAAGGGTCCAAATTCAACTCTATGAAAAGTGAAAACTACTTGTTGGGATCCTATAGTGGATCCATATGATTAGCCAAGCAATCCAAACATATCCCGAAGAAATGTCAAACATTTGGTCACATAAACAAGTGAAGAATCCAACAATTAATGAAATGGATACGATAACAATATCCAACAATAAGAGCAACACATGCCAAGATAAAGCAAATAAACTTATAAAACACGAGCATTTAACATGATTCCACAACCGGGGTGATTGTGTATATATCCAAATCAACAATCAAACCGGAGTTACAAATCACTAACAAGCGACCAAATTGAAGAAACAAAGACCTTTGTGGCTTTGTCTTGAGAGAAATTACTAGAATGAAGGAAGAAAAATTGCCTAACATCCTCGTTTTAAAAAAAAAAAGACTACTTGGCCGTTACTTCCATACCAAGGGGCCATTTCTGTCAAAAATAGGCACTTCTGTTAACCACTTATCACTTTGACCAACCTATTTATTGTTGTTATTGGTCTAAGACAAACTTTTACAAAACCAACATGCAAAAACAACTTGTACCTGATGCTGAGTCTGTGGGTACCAGATGACAACACTCCATCCACTTAGCTCCAAATTTGGGAATTATAAGAAAAATATATAAATGCATAATATATGCTTCATGTAACTTGTACTTTTCTTCAAGTTCAAGAAGAATAGAAACCGGGTTTCAAGTTGCAAAAATTTGTATTGATACATTACTTGTAGATGTTCCATAGCTAGCTAGCTAGTTATAAAATCTTACATTTCAAATATGTACAAACATAGTTCTAGCAAGCCTCAGTCTGCAACTGGGAACTCTAATAATGAATCATTTATTTCTTGTTCATTCCTTGTGTAGTTCTTGAGGGCTATCTATCTATCATAAGAAACAGTTGTTAAATAATGTGAAATCAGGGTATAGATCTTCCGGATCGCTTGTGAAATCCAATGATGAAGAAATACCCCAGTCTGTGAGGTAGTTAGATTCAGAGGTGTCCGGAGAGATAAAAGGTGGTGAATAGACTTGCAATAGTTCATCATCAAAATGATTAGGAAGACTAAGTGCTTCAAAATCATCATCACTGAATCCAAATGGTGTTGAAGAGAAGGAAAGTGAAGATGGAAGAATGGCACTCAAGTCCCACGTGTTAACACTGAGGTTTGCTCTGAGATTTGAGAGAACCTCTCCAGGATTCGGTGTTGATAGTTGTTGATGGTGGTGGGTTGGCTTTATTTCATGTTTTTCCGGCGACGGTGGCGGTGGTGGTGCCGACTGTACGACATTGTTGCAGGTGGGTATCCCTTTGTATACTGTTGGGTTTTCATCTCTTCTCTTCTTCCAACTGTAAACATCATTAGTGTTACCCTCAACTTCATTTTCCCATGGTGTTGATGCCTTTCTGTAAACACAAATCAAGAAACAAGATTTAGATTCTGCTCATTCTTTTAAGTGAAGAATATTAAAGAAACATCGAGAAGTGAAAATCAAAAATACCTCTTTTTGGAAACAGCATTTTCGTCAAACTCAAACTCAAACCCAAACTCAAATTCTCCGCTTTTAGGGCTGACTGTGGATATGGATGACTTGGGCAGACTGGATTCGGGCAGTGGATTTGCCCGAGGCTGCCCGGCTGATTTAAGAGTAAAAAGAGCTTTATCATATGAAGATAAGATCTTATGTATCAAGAATTCTCTAGCTTCAGCTGAATTTAGATTGAGCCTTAGCTGTTTAGCCATTTCTATTCCTTGAGTGAGCTCATGGATGACTGTTGTCTGTTCATAAACACAAGCACTCTCCATATCTTTTTAGTACAACACTCAATGCACGGCGTACAAGATAAAGTGGGTTGATTGAGTGTCAGTGATAGTTCATATGAGAGAGCTTGGTTGTATATATGGAGATAGAAGTGAGATGGTGGAAGTGTAATCTGAATATATAGGAATGATCAATGATTTTGGTTGAGGGGAGTCAAAAGTTGACCGAAGAAACCGAGTAAAATGTTTTGGTCAAATGGTGTAACGAGTGAGCTATAACTGTTGTTGACCAATTTAAACAATTGTTTTGTAACAACCTCATTTTGCACATGGTTGTTTGATATTAAAAATCTGGATAACTAGAAAATGGCTTTTCAAGAAAATAATTAAAATGTTCAAGTAGTACATAGAATGATAGAATACTGAAATAGCCACATAGATAAATAGATAAAACGGTAAAACGGTAAAAATGCAAGTTTCTTCTAATTTTTTTGCTCTATGAGATGACAAGGATTTATTGGATGACGAGAAGATTTACTTCAAAATAGAAAAAAAAAAAATGTAACATATTAAGCTTAACGAAGTGGATTAACAAAAATCTTACAAGCAGTAAAATTATGGCTAAAAATTATTAGCAACTCACAATTTAAAAGTTATAACAATTTCGAGCGAGATGTTACAAAGTGTTAAAAACTTCTATGAATCAAGAAATGAATAAATTAAAATAGACCGATTAAAGTTGGTACAATTTCTAGGATCCTAACCAAAGACCAAGATACAAAGTAGTCTAGGTTTTCAAATGTGTTCTTTCTAGAAATTATATGAATTTCTAGAAATTATACAAATTTATAACACTTGTTCCTCAAGTATATTTTTTTTATTATTTTAAAGTTTATAATTTTTGAGAAATAAGAGTCTACGCAGGGCATAGATTGGGAATTACGTAGGGCGTAATTCATATAACTCATGCGGGGATCTTATGCCCTACGCAGGGCGTAACCTTGGTTACGCATAGCGTAGTGGCGCAGAGCGCAAACCTTAATTTTCGGGTTTTTGAGCTCTATTTAAGGACCTTAACCCATTGAGACCTTTCTTATAACCAGACTCCATCCCCTATAGCCCCATTTACAAACCCTAGTCCCTTGGAGAGAATTTGGAGCTTGAGAGTGAATTTTGGTGCATTTTTTGATTTCGAAGGTCATTGTAGAAGTTGTGGTGTAACTTCCGTTCTAGGTATTTTCATTTCCAACTTAAAATAACAAAGTTTTGCAAAGTCAGTCCCTACGCAGGGCGTATTTGCTGTGTACGTCGAGCGTAGGTCACTTATGTCTGGACGCGGACCTCGTCGAGTACGTAGGGCGTACGTGAGGAGTATGCAAGGCATACTCATGCAGACTCCAAACCCTAATTTTTAGGGTTCAGACCCTATTTAAAGAACCTTAAGTCCTTGAGGCATCCCTCATCACCAGCCCCCACTATCCCAAAGCATCATTTTGAAACCCTAGCCACCTTGTGAGATTCTTGAGCTTTTAGAGTTATATTTTGTGTGTTTTATGAAGAAGGTGATCATTGGAGGAGCTCTTGGAAGTCCATTGCTTGTAGATCCATATTTTGTTGTTCATCTAGCTTCTTCAGAAGGTAAAAAGCTCCCACCTTGAAGGTTCATTTTCTAGATCTTGTTGGTTGGTGAATCCTTATGTATTTTTTGTCCCATGGATTTGGTTCTTGTGAGTATGATCAGCTACTCCAGAACCCTTGGTCATCCTTTTAGCCATTTCTAAGGTTAATATGTAACATCCCAAAAATTCAACAAATTTAAAGCTTTTCAAAAAAAACCCTTTTTTAATAGTAATGTTACAAAACCATTATTTTCAAAACATTATTTGAAATCAGAGTCTCCCAATATCAAACCTGTTGAAAACCAAGGATGTGTACGGTCATGCATTCGCTTTGCCACGGTCCACTGAAGTACCTGAAACCATAAACCAAAACTGTAAGCACGAAGCTTAGTGAGTTCCCCCAAAATACCACCATATGAACAAATAACATATACCAACAAATAACATGCATACAAAACCTTCAGCCTGACCGGACCGCTACGCAGGCCTACAGACTATTTGGACCGCTCATAGAACCTTCAGCATGACTGGACCGCATCACCAGGCCTTCAGCGTATCTGGACCGTTCTTCGGGCCTTCGGCCTAACTAGTCCGCCTCACGGGCCTTTAGTCTGTCCGGGCCGCCCTGGGTGTCTTGGCCTTCAGTCTCCACTGGTCCGCCTCAACCCAACCACACATAACATGTTGACATATACATAACAGATAAACATATATAAACCTAGCTAGCCATAACAACGTATCGATATAAACATTATCGGGTTTGTTGACAGACAGCACAAAGCAGTGCAGTCTCAGCCAACCTACACTACAGTGCCATATACACAGCTAATCATATAACCAGTCAACAGATAAGCAGACAGATCTTACAGATCACTAAGCATAGCCTCATCCTATATACCAGGAGACAGGTCTAACAGATCACTACTGTATACCAACATGCAATAAACCAGGATAACAATTCAATGGGCCGGCCTTGGTGCCTTCGACCCGAAAATACAGTGGGGAAAACTCACCTCAAGCCGCTGATAATTAAATAACTGCTCGGTCCGCCGAACCGGATGACCTCGCGCCAACGAACAATAAATACAATCTTAATCAATAATTAACCCGATAACCCAAAATACCCTTAGGTCAAACTTGGTCAACCCTAATCAAATTTAAATTCAAAGTCAACGGTCAAGGTTCAAAAGTCAATATTTCTTCCTAGTGGAGTACGCCATGCGTACCAAGAAAGTACGCCTAATGTACTTTGATGATGACAAATAATGGGAAGCTGATCACGTACGCGCAATGTACCACCAGGTACGCCCAACGTACTCAACCCACTCCCAAAACTCCATTAAGGGCTTATTACATTAAGTTCTTACATCTAAAACTCAGACCTAAGCCCAAAATAATGTCCTAAATCATAAAGTTCCCAACTTTATGACTTTGCATGGGTATAAAGTGCTTAATGTCTAAAACCCTAAGTTCTTAACCTAATAAGACATCACAACTTTTGCATGGAAGGGATAGAAGGGCCAATATCACATTTTCATAGTTCATAATAGCTTTATAATGGATAAAGTTTCCAACTTTATCCATTAGAATGGTCCCAACAAACAAGATATAGTCTTTAAGTCTCAAAGGGACCCAAACGTTCATCTTTTTCAACTTAATCCATTAAGTACAAGTCTCCAACTCTCAGATCTGAATCAAAATGATGTTTAGATGGATAAAGTTTCCAGCTTTATCCATTACAAGTCATAAACTTTCAAGATATAAACTTTATACACTAAAATGACCAAAAGCTCATAACATCCAAAACTAGTTAGATCTAACAAATGTCTCATCAAGATTCAAACTTTATACCTCTAGAAGATAGATCAATGTGTATAAAGTCCAGATCTATAAGTTCCAATGCAACTAACACTTCTCCAAGGAGTTCCTTCTTCTCCAAGATGCACCATGCATACTCCAAAGCACTCAAAAACACCTTCTTTTAGCACACAAGGCTTAACTAGGGTTAGGGTTTCATAGAAGGGGTGTTAGAGGGGTGGAGGCTGAGAATAGAGTGGGTTTGGGGAGTTAAGGAACTTAAATAGGACTCAAACCACGAAAATAGGGTTTGGGTACTGATTGCGTACATCCAACATACTTCTGGTATGTGTAGTGTACTCAGGATGCCTCAGTACGCCCAACATACTAAGCATAACCCAAAACCGACTAAACTTCAAACAGGCATAACTTCTTCGTTCCAACTATGATTGTGACGTTCTTTATATCAATGAAAAAATAACGAGAAGCTTTACACTTCTATCAACTCATCCTTGCCTTAAAACTTTCCGAACAAAAATCCAAAATTTATAAAAGCTCGAACTGACACTTTACCAAAATACCCCTGGTGCCAAAACACGGACCGAACTTCCGGATCATCCAAATTACATTACGCACACCTAAATGGGTCTAAATCTCTTTTCCTCAAAGGCACTAAGCCTGATGATACTCGGTCTTCGGGTCACCACCCCTACATAAGAAACGATTCAGAAAACGGTGTTACAACTCTCACCCACTTAAATTAGATTTTGTCCTCAAAATCACTCTTAACACCCTCCTGAGAACCAACGTTCCGAACAAAATCATCTAGTGCTGAACAAATCATTAAACCCATAATTGTCGATCCAAAACGCTACTTCTATAATTTTGAAGCCCATCACTTGCCTGACCTTTGCACAGGTAGAATCATTCTGAAGCACAACCAAAAGGGTCTCCTCCTACCATCAAAACTGAAACATCCTTTTGACCCTGAACCTTCCAACTGATAACTCTGCATACAGACTCCTAAATCCATAACTTGCTGAGATACAAATTTTCACTTATACACTAACGATTCCCGATGTGAATCTCAACCAAGAGCCACTTGGTACATAACCCATAACCTGAGATCCAAGGATTTACACTTGTGTTTCACTCGAACTCTTCTGATTCACGAACACCATTCCTTAAGCCGAGATATAAAATCCCCAAAACACCGCTGAGACTACCAGTCTCGCACCTGGTCCAACCACCAGGTTCCTGAGAGTCCAACAGATAGGGCTATTCTACCCTATGAACCACTCTATGCCACTCCCTGGCCACATATTCATCCTACTAAAACCATAATCCAATTCCTTGACCTAATTGGTCTCTACCAGGTCTGACCTGCATTGTCATAATCATACGGGCCTTGCCCACGGGTCTTACCCAGCGAGAGCTACACAGGCCCAACCCATCTCGAACCCTAATGGTCATATTCCCATGACAGATATATGTTATCCGACCCTATTTTCCGCCTTGCCCAAGGCACGAGCTAATCCTCCTTTATACTCACAACAACCCCAACGATGGTCTACCTCAATCAGGTGAATGTTACGATCCCATCGCAGACTTACAACACTTCCATATTATCTGCCAATCTAGTGGATGTTATGGCCACCCCATAGTCTTACGACACGACTATCTGTCACACGACCCGACCCGATATCAATGCAAAATACAACGAAATCATGGCCTCACACGACCCGATATTAGGATCAATAGTCTTATACTTGATCCAATTCAAAGGCTATAGCCAAAAAGAACCATTCATATAGTTCGAACCAAGTGCTCCAATGTTATCTTGTCCAGTCGCATACACCCCTCTCGATAATACATATAATGAATTACCCCAATGCACATCCATATAGAACCCATAACATCATCCAAAAAGGAGAGAAATACCATAGTTCTATCGAACGACAAACCTCAATCACTAACAGAAGATATCCCCATGAATGATCGGAACAAGACCCCATACCTTGGCTGAGACTAAATAGATTCCACCAATACACAACCGGCACATGAAGTGTAACACCCGGGTTTCAGGGCTAAGCGTATTTGTCAATGTAATACTCTAGGTCAACTATTGTAACTCTTTTTGAAGTAATAAAGATGAAATATTTGAGTATTATGTGAATTATGTGTGTTATTGTGCTTATTATTTAATTATAAATGTATAATTAATAAAGAATAAAAATAAGCGTTAAAATTAAAGTGTGAGATAAACCCGATATCTCTACATAAAGTTGTAGTGGTCGAAACAAGGATTTCGGGGATATAAGGAACGCCGAAATCCGAGTTATAAAGAACCAACGCATGAGTTACGCCTATACTATATTTAATATAGCTTTTATTTAATTATAGTAACATTAGTAGGACCTGAAAATAATTATTTGGGTTATTATTATGAGTTATATTGAGTGTTATTTAACGCTTATATAATAGTAATAATAGCTAGACTATTAATTAGTCCCAATTAACGTTAAAACTAAACTCTAGTGGTATTAATACTAGGTTTTGGTCAAGGAAAAATTGTTTTAAGAAGTAACGAAGAGTTGTCCGAGTGCCGAGTCACCACCTTACCAGGTGAGTGCATAGTTACTTTCAGCTTACACATAGATATGAAGTATTTTATATAAATTACGTGCTATGTGTGCATATTATCTGAACACTTGCTATCTATGTTGGATGAACATTGTTATACATGTTTTCAATGATTTAAACTGTATATGTATTTTATATCTACGAAAATGTTGGGGTAAAACATGGGTAGATGTAATAGGTGATGTGTGATAAAATGATGAGAGGCCTCGATGTTGATGTTGTTGATTCTGTCATCTAGCGGAGTATGGATGACGACCACAGACTCTTCTAGACAGTCCAGTGGAACACTAGTAGGCTCACAACCTGTAGGTGTTTGTGAACGATGTGTTCACCGGTGTACTCCATCCCCCACATGGTTGCCTTTAGGACATTTATTGCCAAGTAATCCCCTTAGCAGTAATGTCCATCCCGATGATGATCCTTAGACTAGGTCCCTTATGATAGGTGTTTAGGGACGTAAAGTGAGGATAACGGAAACGGGTAATCGGGTTATTGTTGATTGATGAAATTAATAAACTTATTTATTGTGGGTTGAAAACCCTATGTGCTCACCAGGCTCCCAAGCTTGACCCACTCAGTTTTATGTATTACAGGTAGTGGCGCTTGAGCATAGATATGATGTTTGGACGAGGGATTACGGATATAGGCCTGTAGATGTGAAATATTGTAGTAAGGCTTATATTGTATTGTTTATGCTTTTGATATGTACGAACATGACATCGCAAGTCTTTTAATGAAATACATTTCTATGGAAATGCTTTTGATAAATCTTTATCATATTTTGTTTTGGGACAAATTCCGCAACACTTTTATTTAAAATGTTACTCTGATTTTCAAACAAAGCATAAACAAAATCGGTCTTTTCTGGCCGTGATTTTGGGGATGTCACATGAAGACTTCCAAGGTGATCCTGAATACTACCAAAACCTGAGTTGGCTATGAACCAAAATTTCACACCACCATCATTGAGGGTAAACATACTCAGGGACCAAAGGAACATAAAACACATTAAACTTGACGATAGGTTGACACATCCATTGAACTGCAATTGTCACAACTTGAAACTCTCAGAGAACCTTCGATGAATAACAAATGATGCGACCAGAAATTGAGTACGCATTGACATTAGATCAAATGATCTAAAACCCTTATGGAGCTGATCACACCCAATTCTGAAACTAGTTCCCTGATCGACCTTTGAACAAGCTAGACTATAATTAGAATTCCATGAAACGAGCTAACAAATTCCCCCTGCCGCCAATACTCAACCTGAGTGGTTCTAGCGGCTCCTCATTTATTCTTTGGAACCCCCTCAAGAAACAAGTAGTTGCAACGAGCTCCTTGACCAAACACTTCATGTTGAGGGACAACTCATGTGTCTCATGAACACATACATCCGATCGCCACCTACTATATACCCTGCCTTCATCAAATCCTGAACCGAGATCCCACATACTCGCACTGAAGATCCATAGGAACCATTCTCTCAATACTACGAACCTAAACATATCGATGATCCTCTAAGAAAAATACTCAGTTCTCCTTCACTTAGGGTTCGAACTACCACCTACTGGTGTTGAAACCAAACCATAACTCAAAGTGGCTTAACCAGGTACAACCATCCCTGACCTTAGAATGAATAACATACGCATAGTGATCTTCCAAATAAGGATCAAACAAATCCCAAGAGAATTCTTGAATTTCAGCTGAAGATCTCTGAAATCTCCCCCAATCATGGCCAATTTAACATTAAGGATTCCTTGCAAGAGCATTAGCGAACACCGACTTACGATCCAAGTTCGACACTTGTGAATTTGAATTTTAGATTTGCTACCGCCTAAAATGGTTATGACACCAAAATCATAGCATTCTTCCCTTTTTAGTGTAATCATTGGAACAAACCGACCAAAAACTTATAGATGAAAGAAAATTTCACATTTATTGAATTTTCATCTTATTATATAACGCATTCCAACTATTCGAGATTCAAAGGTTTCTTCAGGATTAAATTCTTCAACTCGTTCGAATACTCAAATAATATACACACAATTTTTCAAAACTACTCTAGTATATACTAATACTAGGCGAATGCCCGCGCGTTGCGCAATGGGATAATTATGTAGTTTAATATGGTTATATATGGTTTAATGTATTGTGAATAATCCATACATAAAACTTGTATGCGATTAAATAGCATGTATATTTTTTGATTTACAGATTTTTTTTTATCATAATAAATAATGAATTTCTTTTACTATTAGTTTAAAATTTTAAATGTAATTTTTATGTACACATTAGTATCTAATGTAATTAGTTGATGATTTATTAGATATGGATTCTCATATGTGGTCGTCTATTTATGTTGAACCTCATAAAAATACATATTTAACGACTTTTGTTAGTTTTACTATTGAATAGAAAATGGTGCCGTATTTTAAGTAAATATAAAAAATATCATTCTCAATCTATTTTTAAGATAGTGACATATTTTAAGTTAATATAAAAAATCACATTCTAGAACTAATGAAAAGAAAAAACGTAGCCAAATTTTTTAACTATAATAAAGTTGATTCCAATTAAAAAGTGTTCAATCGAAGATAATATCATTCAATAAACATCATAAGATATTCCATTATATTCGAATTACAGACATCATTTTTGTAAGAGTCATTCAAAATATATGAGACTATAGTGCCTAATACGACAATGTAATAACCAAATGACCCTAACATATTTTAAATGAAATATAATTATAATATATATTCTCTATGCAACTAAATTTCTGCACAACATGTGAAATTCGTCTACTATATGGTATTCTTCTAATATATTATATTATAGTATTAACATTATATTTGGAAAACCACTTTGAGTTATATTATAGTTTATAACATTAAATTTGTGATGGGCTGTATTTGACACACATTTGTGTATTTATATCTATATTATATATTTAAAACAAATCTGATATAAACATCCAACCTAAATATTCATCTTCAAGTTTACTTTCTTCGCCACGTAAACAAACTTTTGTTATAAAGCCAAAAATGGAATAAAAGACACTTAATTGTATGATCATGATATATTGTATTTTGATTGGGGCTTGTACAAAACATGAATGAACATATATTATTAGTTTATCTCTTGTTTTGGGTAATTCGAATAAGATAGCTTCAAATCCAACATATCAAACGGATTACCCTTTTACTAAAGTCTAAAACCCAAAAACTCAAACATATTCTAGTACCATACAAATGCATGAGGTTTTAGCAAATTATTATCTCATATGAATTACCATTGATTATGTGTGATTAATTATTAAGAAGGTGAAAAGGTTTGGGGGTTTCAAATGCATGAGATTTTAGCAAATTATTGTGGGGGTTTCAAATACATGACAATCAAGGGAAAATGCAAGGTTTATAAGTAATTAAGATTAGACACTACTATAAGTTGTATATCCATATGACCATATCCATTGAGGAGCATATATAAAGTAAAGTCCAAGCTTTTTAAAACTGCTACACTTCACGTACATATATAGGTAGTTCCTTGAAATCATATTCACAAATCTACATTTTTCAAAGGAACTTATAAAAGAAACTTCAACTTAACATCACTTGCGATCCAAACACATATGTGTGATGATATTATCATGAGTTCCACTCTCTGACTGTGGGCTTTCCACATTAGACATTACCATTAGCCAACCACTCCGCCATTAGCCAATTTCCGTGATAGATCAACATCCACCATAATCACACTGTTTATGATTAACTCATGAAATCAGGGAATAGATCTGCCGCATCCTTTGGTAAATCCAATGATGATGAACTCGCCCAGTCTGTGAAGTAGTTAGATTCAGAGGTGGCCGGAGAGATGAACGACGGTGAATAGCCTTGCAATAGTTCCTCATCGAAATGATTAGGAAAATTAAGTGGATGGAAATCATTATCATTGAATTCAAATACTGTTGGAGGAATGGAATGTGAAGATGGAAGAGTGCAACCCAAATCCCAGGTGTTAACAGTGAGGTTGGCTCTCGGATTTGAAAAGTTCTCACCAGCATTTGGTGTTGTTAGTTGGTGGTGGTGGTGGGTTGGCTTTATTTCATGTTTTTCCGGCGAAGGCGGTGGTGGTAGTGCCGACTGTGCAACACCATTGCAGGTGTGTATCCCTCTGTACGTAATCTCAAATACTGTCGGATCTTCATCTGTTTTCTGCACTTGTTTTGTAGCCAAGCATTTCTGAACCTTTCTGTATGAGCATTTATAATAGCTTCTGCATGTTTTAGTAAAACTTACCATTAGGACTTGAATTCAATGACCATGTTAATTACCCATCCTTAACACGTAATATAATAGAAATTTACCTTGGAAATTTGGCACCCAAGATGTCTTTCTGCCCATACTTCCTCCAACTATAACCATCATTAGCGTTTCCCTCTATTTCATTATCACTCAAGATTTTAACTTCATTATCCCATGGTGTTGACGCCTTTCTGTGACACCAATCAAAAAACAAGATTTAGATTCTGCACATTCATTTGGGTAAAGGATAAATTAATACACAACGAGAAGTGAATTAAAATACCTCTTTTTGGAGGCAACATTTTGGCCAAACTCAAACTCATATTCAGTGCTTTGGGGACTGCTTGTAGTTATAGATGACTTGGGCAGACTAGATTCGGGCAGTGGACTTGCCCGAGGCTGCCCGGCTGATTTAAGAACAAAGAGGGCTTTGTCATATGAAGATAAGATCTTCTCTATCAAGAATTCTCTAGCTTCAGCTGAATCTAGATTGAGCCTTAGCTGTTTAGCCATTTCTATTCCTTGAGTTAACTCATGGACGACTGTCGTCTGTTCATGAACACAAGCACTCTCCATATCGATCTTTTCAGTACAACTCTAGATGCAGGATGTACTAGATAAACTGGGTTGACTTTGAGTGTCAGTGATTGTTCATATGAAGTACGTGAGCTTGCTTCTATATTTGGAGATAGAAGTGAGATTGTGCTAGTGTAATTGAGGGAAGAATGGAGGAGCTATATATAAACAGAAATTAAAAAGTTCTATTATTGTAGTGGAGTCAAAAGTTGACCGAAGAAACCGAGTAAAATGCTTTTAGATAATTAGATTCCAACGTGGGCTAGTCTTTGGTCAAATGTTGTAACGAGTGAGTTGTATTTTCTGTTGACCATTTCAAAACAGTTAGTTCTTAACTACCACATTGTTTTATCCCCACATTAAAAGTCAAAATTTTCCTATCTCCTAGGATTGGTAACCACACATGCATGATCCTTGCTGGAAACGATAAATCTAACACATAATATTATATGATTAATTTAATGGTAAAGTAACTTACGAGGACAAGGATTAATTAATTATCACATGACGAGAGTTAGCTTAATAATCGCTAAACCAGTAAGATTATGTTTAACTGAAAGTTATTTGTAGCTAACTTAAGAATTATAAACGATTTGTGATTCTAAATTACGATTGATATAGAACAAAACGTTACGAAAGTGTTAAAGAAGTTACTAGGGCCTAACCAAACACCACAAATTAGTCTAGCTTTCCCATCTATGTTCCTTCTAGACTGAGTGTCAATGAAATGCATAGTCATATTTATTAACCTTCTAGAATCCAAACACATACCTCACTATTCTTACTTCTTAGTATATGTCATTACTACAGAAAAGAAAAAATATATTATAAATATCGATTTTATTATAGTATAAATGTCAAAAGACAAAAATATTGGTTTTCATTACATCAACGAAAATGACTCAAAGAAAAAAAATATTATTTGTAGCTGATTAACCAGTTAAGAATTATAAACAATTTGTGATTCTAAATTACATTTGATCATTTGATATATAGATTATAGAAATAATGTTACAAAAGTGTAAAACGAAATTGCTAGGGCCTAACCAAACACCACAAAGTAGTCTCAGCTTTCCCATCTATATTCTTTCTAGAATGAGATTTGTCCATGAAATGAATATTCAAATTTATTAACCTTCTAGAATCCAAAGATATACCTCACTATTCTTACTTCTTAGTATATGTCATCACTACCAAAAAAGAATAAATTTTTTATTATAAATTTCGATTTTAATATAGCATAAATTTTAAATATTTGGGTTTTCATGTCTTATTTACATCAACGACAACATGCCTCAAAACTTTAGAGAAATATTATTTGGATTACGAAATAATTTACAAGTTAATGTATAATTAAACATAGATAATAAGAAAGCCATTTCATGATTTATTGTTTTAAGATGAAGTTATTGAACAAATGATACGGGTGTATACAAGGACTTAACTTCTTTTTGGATTTTCTGATTATAAGAATATAACGGAAAAATCAAGAACGAGATAAGAAAATAAGAACAATGATAACTTGATTGACAATAAAACAAGAAAAAAAAATAGATTTGATAAATAATCTAGACCTATAGGTTGAGTGTCAATGAAAACAAATCAAGACTTATTGATTTGAATTCGTATCAAACTAGAATACGTGTCCTAGAATTGATGAGGGGGCGAGTAAGCAACTCAAAGGATAAAGTTCTCAAAATTCAATTCATTCATCAATGCTTAAAAAGGTTCGACATAAAGAACTATTTATAGTCTTAAAATGCTCACAAAATAAAAGGAAACCTATAGATAAAAGGAAATTATTAAATATAAAAGAACTATCAAATAAAGACTAAAAATAACTCCAAAATCGTCTCTAGAATATTCCAGCTTTAGCCGACATCCACAGTCATGCAAGCTCCATGCAAAAAGCCCTTAGAGTTCCAAGGTTTGCAACCAAGGTTTTGAAATTCACATCCATTCTGTAACAACGTAAATTTTCAAACCAATTTTTCATTTAAACATCGCATACTTTTCATAACATATTGTATAAAAATCTCGTTTATTCAAATTACAAAACACAACTTCATTAATAATCCAGGATCCTCATAACTCTTTCTCTGGTGTGTACAATCAAGTCGGTGCCATCCCGCGATCCTGAGAAACCTGAAACACATAACACGGTAAGCACAAAGCTTAGTGAGTTTCCCAAAATACCACGTACAACAATTTGCCACTCGAGGCGATACTCTGTAAGACCCTCCGGTCAATGTGTCTCAGCGGGACCCTCCAGTCTTGTAGCTCGTTGGACCCTCCGGTCCGATCTAGCTCGTTGGACCCTCCAGTCCGGTCTGGTTGCGAGCCTTTCGGCCTCACGGATCATTGGACCCTCCGGTCCGGTCTATAAACTCCGCATAGCATGAATCACAAAGACATAATGCATAGCATACTACATACAACAGGATAACATAATACTCAATGTAAGCACATAAGACCTTTCGGTCACACATAACTACCACTCAAGGTAAAGTACAGTGAGAATACTCACCTGACAAGCACCAAGTAAAGACCTCGCTCCCGAATCTCGAACTAGCCTCCGCCTAACACAAGGAATGAATATCTCTAAGTGATACTCTAATCACAACTCTAATGACCGAAGGCTATTCTTTCTCTCATTAATTCTTTTGAAGTGGATAAAAGACCATTTTACCCCTCCATGGTCTCTACTACTCATGTTGACCAAAACCCCAAAGTCGAAAAAAGTCAAACTCGAGTCAACAGTCCATGTTTGACCTGACTCGCCGAGTGCACCCCTGTAACTCGTCGAGTCCACTTATTTTCCTCAGAAGTCTCGTGACAGTCCAGCTCAGCTCGTCGAGTTGACCCTCAACTCGTCGAGCTATCGCATGATTCAGTTCTTCGGGACAAACCCTAACCAACTCGTCGAGTCGGCTCATTGACTCGGCGAGTTCATTCATACCAAATGTTCATTCAAACGATTTCAATCAGATCCATTACTCCAAAACTAGATCTATAATACCAAGGCTCAAAAATCACGTAAAGCTTCGATCTTTACTTTCATACATGAGGTTATTGCTCCAAAATGCTAATACATGCCTTTCATGAATGATTAAGCCCAAAAACCCTCTTAAAGATGAATAAAGCTAGTACATCTATACTCTAAGGACTTCGTAAGGTCCAGATCTGAGGTCTAGACTTCTTGATAACACATGTTACTCAAGAACCCAGCCAAAATGAGAAAAAGCCCTAAATCTCTATAGATATGAGATCCAACTAAGTAGATGAGAAAGGTGTGGGCTTTTTACCTTCCAGAGAAGCTCTTAGAGAAGCAATGCTAGATCCCACAACCTCATCCCACTCCTTGCTTGAAGTTCACTCCTCTTCTTCCAAAAATATCCAACAAAACACTTGATACAAGCTCAAGGACTCTCTCTTAGCTTCCATGGCCACCTAGGGTTTTACACAGGAGATTTGAACAGAAGACGAGCTGCAAATGAGGCTATAAATGCCTTTAAATAGGTCGCATGCCTGAAAGTTTAGGGTTTCCTTCGCCAGCGCTGACTCGGCGAGTCGGAACACAGACTCGTCGAGCCAGCTCATTAATCCTTGTCACCCAACGCGACCCTACTCGACGAGTTGAGGTCTCAACTCGTTGAGTCGCCCATGAAACTCATTATAACTATAGAAATGATATACCCCAGAACCAGGATGTTACAATTCTCCCCCACTTAATTTGATTTCGCCCTCGAAATCGCTCTTCATCCACACATAGCTCGAACTTATAACTCGGAAAGCACCACTGAAGAAGGCCTCATACCCCACCGATATCTCTTCTACGAAAACCTGAAACCAAACAGGAACTCCCAAATCCGGAATATAACCGACCCTCTGATTCTCTCCAGACATGAGCCAACAATCGGCTACCAATCACCCATACCAACATAGTAACGATCTGAATCGTGCCCCAAGAAACGGAAAGGTTCACATCCTACCAGGGCTCATCCACTGAATCTGCTATCAGAACCCATCCGAACAATGAATTCTCAACACTCTACCCTCAGACACAAGAGAATAATCATGCTCGCTCAGAAGTGTCCTCAAACATCTAAATATCATAAGTCTCAGCTCCATTTCTCATATCCCTTTTTAACGATGTGCACCAGGTCTGATCTCGACCCAACAAATGAACCTCCAAGGTTATCCATTGCATTATCTCAACCGTCTTAATGGTTTCCTTAACACAATAACTACATCGGCCCATTGTGACAAACAAGTCACGAAGTTCGCCTTACCCCAAGTGAATGCTACACTCCCAACTGAAGATCAACTCAACCCTGACCTCTATCGTCTATTGCTCATAGTTCCACGCATCTCGCGGTACCTCGCGTACCTGAGTACTGACCTACACCGGTCTACGACATCAGATGATAAACAATTTCTCCCATCATGGAATCCACCTCGGAATCCATAACCTCATCTTGCTTACCCAACGCACCACCAGAGCCAAACTCGAACTCGAGAGTTTGGTCCGACCCAGAGTTGGAACCACTCGTCCCAATAAAGCACTCGACTCATGACCCATGATTCGCGACCCGCGCATATATCACTTCTCCAATTCCCTTGGGTAGTGACAACCACAACTCCAATCCAAGTATAACAATTCTCGACAAACATGGAGACCCCAGTCTCGCCCCTGGTTCGACCACCAGGCCCCCAAAAACTCAATTATTAGTGCTACCCAAGCCTAAAACTCATCTACGTCTTACTCTGACCAAAGAGTACTCGTCACAACACCCTCTCGCTGGCTATTGCGCACTACGGATCCCCGCAACATCACAACAACCTCTCACTGACTAGTGAGTACTACGGCTTCCTGCAGCATGACAACAACCTCTCACTGACTAGTGAGTACTAAGGCTCCCCGTAGCATCTTAACAACCTCTCACTGACTAGTGAGTACTATGGCTCCCCGCAGCATCACAACAACCTCTCACTGACTAGTGAGTACTACGGCCCTGTAGCATCACAACAACCTCTTACTGACTAGTGAGTACTACGGCTCCCCGCAGTATCACAACACCTTCTCACAAGATAAGCCCGACATAGCTAGGTGTTCACATACCCATCCAAAAGTGAGCGTCACTACTCCTGTCGACAACTGACATGACAAACTCCTTTTCTCATTGCAATCCTCTTTCTTAATAATCTCGTTTAATCACCATTTATCCGAAGTGATCCCACCGGAACCATAGATACTTGCTAAACCATTTGCCAACTCTCAACTCAGAACTTAGAATAATCTAGAAATAAGGACATCATACCCGGATACCTTGGTACACCAACACAGAATCTCCCGATGTTTTGCCCAATTTACTGATCTCATACTCAAGACCCCATGCTTGGATACCGCATTGCTATTTCAGAATCTCTCAACCGTTCTTTCTATCGCACCACTTGAAACCTCCGAGTATTCCATCTCCCGATTTGAAACATCGAGGCATCGTCAATGGCTCAGAACATGTTGTCAACAACCCGAAACTCCCCCTCTACTGGTCACTACTCATATGGAATTACTCATATCGACCCTGAGATTGGTTGACGAATCAACTGCTGCCCTCCCATGGGTATAGATTACAATCTATACCTTCACTTGCAAATCTCAGATGTTACATCCGTAATCCAGAGACCCGATCACACTCGAACTCGACATATGCTAACCTCGAAAAGCACAGACCACAAGAATCTTCCAATTCACTCATCCTTCCTCCAACATATACCACATGCATTATTTTTCTCTGCACTTAGCCTCGATCACCAATAACCCTAGACTCATGAATCCGCACCACAGGTCCCTATATCCATATCTTTAACCATTCTCGAACAAATCTTTGATCCCCTAAAAAAATACCTGGTTCTCCCCCACTCAGGGTTCGAACCTTCACTAATTGGCGCACCAACAATCTATCCCATAGACTGTTTCCACTAGTAGCATCACGCCTACTCTTGGAAGGTGCTATGCAACGCTCTATGATCTCCCCGACAGGGATCAAACAATTCCCAATACCCTAAATCTCAGATGAATTCCTCAGAACTTCTCATCATGACTGCCTCTAGTCATTCAGAATCTCGCACCATCCCACTACCGGACATCTCAATTGTCAAGTAGTAACCCTGACTCCCGGTCTTAAAATAATGAACTAACATACTCCTCATTCTTGACTCCTCAACCAACGTCCCATCACGTGAATTATTATAAGAGCAGAGACCCCATTACCACACTCGATACTCATCAAAGACAATAAGAGTCACCGCCCCAATAACCTCTTCTTGATCATCCGCCTCTGAAGCTAATACATTCCCTACCATGCTCAAATAGGGTGTATCCTTTTCCTTAACCATCTTAGTCCCCACTGAAAACCTGCTCATGCTTTATTGTTACCTCTCGACAGACATACTGCCCAAATACGCTGATGGAAGGTCGCCATCAATGCTAACCCGTAGGGTTTTACCCCCAAGCTCAGAACCCGAAATCTCGACACCTCTTATGTTTCCCCCAGGAAACGGAAATAACACCACCCCGGTCACAGAAGGTGACATCTCCATTATTGGCTGATTGCTCAACTCATGTCGCAATCCTCCCTAAACGTCATCTCTACTCATCCTTGAGTCTTGCGACTTCATCTGACATCTCAACAAAAATACCTTAGAGTCATCTCAACTCCCCTCACAAGGGATGCTTCGTTGGAACTTGTTCCACATGGCCCTCTGACCTCATACTCTATCGCATCCGATCTCGGTCTAACTAATCACAACGGAATAACTGGTAGAACCAGTAACACTAACCGCCACGGGCCATGGTACTCGAACCGTGTGGCCACCTCCCGATCTGCTATAAACCATGGTACTCGAACCATGTCACCACCTCTCAATCTTCTACCAATCATGGTACTCGAACCATGACATCACCTCTCAATCTTCTACCAATCATGGTACTCGAACCATGACATCACCTCTCAATCTGCTACCAATCATGGTACTCGAACCATGACATCACCTCTCAATCTACTACCAATCATGGTACTCGAACCATGACATCACCTCTCAATCTGCTACCAATCATGGTACTCGAACCATGACATCACCTCTCAATCTGCTACCAATCATGGTACTCGAACCATGACATCACCTCTCAATCTGCTACCAATCATGGTACTCGAACCATGGCATCACCTCTCAATATGCTACCAATCATGGTACTTGAACCATGACATCACCTCTCAATTTGCTACCAAACATGGTACTCGAATCATGACATCACCTCTCAGTCTGCTACTTACGTTCTCCTGAATACTCCCTGCATCGAGTATGGGTCCTCTGCTTTCAGTAGTACGGCTATACTACCTGCCACATCTACCCATACTTTCTACACAGACCATCCCAGAGTCCCTAAGTAGCTGCTCAACCTTCTCAATCACCAATCCCGGCACGCGTGATCGCTTCCCTGCAAAATGCTCTTCTCTGTCACCATACTCATCTGACTAAGGTCACTTCCTAGGTTCTCACACTTCTCCGCCATCAGCTGCTGAGAAACTCCTTATGGTGCCAGTCATCTACTTCCTGAATATCATCACATTCACTTGGTAGCTGACTCCCATCATTGGGAGTTCCACAAAGCACGAAGCAAGTAGCATTCAGGCATCGAATAAACACGCAAAACCTACTCTAGGTGATAACTCCACTTGTCCTACTCATACTCAAAAGATATCACCGAACTCAGCAACTCTACCCCTCGCGGGTAGCTAACTACTCTCTCAGTAGGCTCCACAAATGCTTATCTAGGTATCTCTCCTAGATTACTCCTCTACTCAAATCCCTCTCTAAAAGGATTCCTACTGGATACTCTTACTCAACACATACTCGAAAGCATATCACAGAATACAGCAACTCCTACGCTAAGGCATCACAAATCAGGCCACTCTAATCCTAAATATGAATACCTAGCCTACTCTAGCATGAATAATATCTCATACACATAACGTAAGGGTATTTTGGGAAATCACCGTTCGGGCACTGACTGATTGTACACACTGCTCTTTTCCGCTTTCTCTTGAAATCTTTTACTCGTTTTGGAAAGAAAAATCGTTTCTTTTGAAAACTTTTCTCAAATCCTCAGTTTGAGACCAGATATGCCCAAAGGTGTATCCGAATCCCTCAAACTAAGGCTCTGATACCAACTTGTAATAACGTAAATTTTCAAACCAATTTTTCATTTAAACATTGCATACTTTTCATAACATATTGTATAAAAATATCGTTTATTCAAATTACAAAACACAACTCCATTAATAAGCCAGGATCCTCATAACTCTTTCTCTGGTGTGTACAATCAAGTTGGTGCCGTCCCGCGATCCTAAGAAACCTGAAACATATAACACATAACACGGTAAGCACAAAGCTTAGTGAGTTCCCCAAAATACCACGCACAACAATTCGCCACTCGAGGCGATACTCTGTAAGACCCTCCGGTCAATGTGTCTCAGCGGGACCCTCCAGTCCCGTAGCTCGTTGGACCCTCCATTCTGGTCTAGCTCGTTGGACCCTCTGGTCCGGTCTGGTTGCGAGTCTTCCGGCCTCACGGATCATTGGACCCTCCGGTCTGGTCTATAAACTCCTCATATCATAAATCACAGAGACATAATGCATAGCATACCACATACAAAAGGATAACATAATACTCAATGTAATCACATAAGACCTTCCGGTCACACATAACTACCACTCAAGGTAAAGTACAGTGAGAATACTCACCTGAAAAGCACCAAGTAAAGACCTCGCTCCCGAATCTCGAACTAGCCTCCGCCTAACAAAAGGAATGAATATCTCTAAGTGATACTCTAATCACAACTCTAATGACCGAAGGCTATTCTTTCTCTCATTAATTCTTTTAAAGTGGATAAAAGACCATTTTACCCCTCCATGGTCTCTACTACTCATGTTGACCAAAACCGCAAAGTCGACAAAAGTCAAACTCGAGTCAACAGTCCATTTTTGACCTGACTCGCCGAGTGCACCCCTACGACTCGTCGAGTCCACTTATTTTCCTTAGAAGTCTCGTGACAGTCCAGTTCAGCTCGTCGAGTTGACCCCCAACTCGTCGAGCTATCGCATGATTCAGTTCTTCAGGACAAACCCTAACTAACTCGTCGAGTCGACTCATTGACTCGACGAGTTCATTCATACCAAATGTTCATTCAGAGGATTTCAATCAGATCCATTACTCCAAACACTAGATCTATCCTACCAAGGCTCAAAAATCACGTAAAGCTTCGATCTTTACGTTCATACATGAGGTTATTACTCCAAAATGCTAATACATGCCTTTCATGAATGATTAAGCCCAAAAACCCTCTTACAGATGAATAAAGCTGGTACATCTATACTCTAAGGACTTCGCAAGGTCCAGATCTGAGGTCTAGACTTCTTGATAACACATGTTACTCAAGAACCCAACCAAAATGAGAAAAAGCCCTAAATCTCCATAGATATGAGATCCATCTAAGTAGATGAGAAAGGTGTGGGCTTTTTACCTTCTAGAGAAGCTCTTAGAGAAGAAATGCTAGATCCCACAACCTCATCCCACTCCTTCCTTGAAGCTCACTCCTCTTCTTCCAAAAATATCCAACAAAACACTTGATACAAGCTCAAGGACTCTCTCTTAGCTTCCATGTCCACCTAGGGTTTTACACAGGAGAGTTGAATAGAAGACTAGCTGCAAATAAGGCTATAAATGCCTTTAAATAGGTCATATGCCTGAAATTTTAGGGTTTCCTTCGCAAGCGCTGACTCGGTGAGTCGGAACACAGACTCGTCGAGCCAGCTCATTAATCCTCGTCACCCAACGCGACCCTACTCGACGATTTGAGGCATCAACTCGTCGAGTCACCCGTGAAACTCATTATAACTATAGAAAAGATATACCCCGGAACCAGGATGTTACACATTCCGAAGTGGTTCGCATCTAGTCATATACTGAAATGGTTCGCATTCGCATCCAAAGACTTCAGACTGGGATGGATTGTGAAAATTCGCATCCAATCGCAACATGTTTCCTTTTCGCATCTGATTCCATTTTCTCACACATCATCATGTTCGCATTCAATAGTGCTTTCGCATCCATAAGCCTTTTCACACTCAATATTCTTTTCTTTCAAATCACCTTTTACATTCGCATCAACAAACGAATGAAACCTCATCGATGCCCATGTAGTACTCAATAATAAGAACAGAAATGATGTGGGGTACTACAACCGAATATAATAACAAGAGAGCAACGGAATGGGCATTGCATGTAATATTCGTCCTTACAAGGGATTAATCGTACTTACCTATAACATTATAACAATATTCTTCTATGTTTGCAAGCACCTTTTGCCCTTTTGCTTAATAAAATCTCCAGTTGTTCAAACAAACCCTTGAACAAGAAGATTTTATTTTATCCAATAGGGTATCCATAATACATTGAACTAATGGATTGTCACGTTATCATTGTAAATTCAATCAGCTCTATCGGATTTTTTTCTATAATGTATTAAACTCCGCAAAGTTCAGTAGAACATTACAAAGATAACTTATAATTTGTATGTAAGAATTAGAAATTTTCCTTTTCCCATTGAAGAGTTAATGGTCATTGAATTCCAAGGTATCATCTCACAATGGTAGAGTTTCATCCATTGAATGACAACTATATTTGTCACTTCATTCAACTCTCTCATTGAAACTCATCATTGTGGATGCTCTTATAGAAGGAACGAAAAATAATAATATAATGTATATTCATTTATATGTTCTTTTATTCATCTATATTAGGCCCATGTATCATTGTATTGTCAGCATGTATATATTTTTGTGTAGTGTAATCTTATCGGTTATGAAAACTATACCAACCATCATGGTATCAAAGTTGTAACATACTATTTCCACATTCTATCCTTATCGTTGATCATATCTCTCTCTTTCCTTCTCTAGAAAAAACTCCAGGCGACCCAAGTGCTCACGGCTAGTATTCTTGGCCTACACCCTAATAACATTTCTCTCCCATTCATCCCCTTGGCATCACCACCATGAATAATGACACCATAATTTAGGATTCAATTGAAAACCCTTAAGCATCAGTAACATATGTGCCTACGATCCTCTCTATCTTGATCTCCATGAGTTGAATTATGATGTGTGGCGTGAATTGTTTGTAGCTTATAGTATAAATTTTGGTGTTCATCATCACCTTGAAGAAGCCGCACCTTCTAATCTCACTCCCGAATGGAAAAGTATTGACTTGTTAGTAAATTATGGATAAACTAAACGATTAACAAGTCTTTCCTTGAAATGATTCTCAAGAAGAACATGATTTCTAACCGTGTTTGGAAGAACATCGAAGACCTTTATCGTAACAACAAGGATGCTCGTGTTAGACAACTAAACAATCAACTTTGTATTATTAAAATCATGGATCTTTTTGTTACTAGGTATTATCAAAATCTTAAAGTCCTCTATGCTCTTCTTGTTAATATAAATGAAAACGTTCAAGAGAATAACCTTGTTACCTACATAATAAATGGATTCAGATAACAAGTATGACCAAGTTGCTAGCAACAATCGCCACCATTATCTCCAATCCTAGTCAATGCTTTTCTTTGTAGAAATACGACTATCATGCTCTCTTCTTGATTAAAATCGCTCACTGGGTCAATATTGGTTTTATACTCAAAATAAGTTTCAAAAACTCGAGCTTAGCAATAGAAGCATTTTAAAATGAATATCATAAATTAGTTGATTTCTCACCAATTATCATCTTGAAATCAAATGAAAGATTAAAACAACCAAAGAGGTAAAAAAAATAACAACCTTTATAGACTTTGAGTCCTCAAAGGGAGGCTTGGAAGTTGATGGAGATGGCAAAAAAAACTCAAAATAGATCTTCTCTAGAAGTATCCACCAAACAAGTATTAGGGACCAAAGATGTTATCCTTCTCTTGTATTAAGTACTTCTTAAACTATTAAGAACTAATACCAAATTAGTCTTAAGAGAAGCAAGTTATAAACACTTCAACTCTACACTACACAATGCAAGAGTGAAGAAGGTAAAGCCGAGAAAAAGTTATGGATTTTAAGATGAAAAAGAAGAAAAAAACAGAACTCTTTTGAATTCTCTTGGTCCCTTTTTATACTTACATGGATGTAATGCAAGCCATACTTCCATTTAATGCTAAAGCATATCTCCTAGAAAAAGCATGGTGTGTAAGATGCAAGTCTAACAAGCAACCTCCATACTATGTTACTATTCTTAGTCGTACATACTCAAGAGAAGAGTGATGCGACTTTCATTAGCTCTTTTTTTAATATGTATAAGTATTAATATTAATCAACTTCAATAGGTCAAAAAATACGTACACAACTTATTTAATCATACTATATGAGTAACTAGTTGTTTTCTCTCTTGAAAATATTATTTTTATAAAAAAAATAATTTCTCAATTAAATACAAGATTTTTTTTAATATTTATTATAATCAAATTCTAATAGATAATCAATAAGTGTCTACTTTCTATAAGGTGTGAACCTATATGATCATATGTTATTAGCAAATATCATTCTTTAATGATTCTTGAGCATATAGATTTTTCAATTTCTCACTTGCACATGACTCATCATAAATTGATATAGACAGTGGTGAACATCTAGTAACATTTCATTCCCTTAATAACACAAGAAGAAATGTTATTCTTCAACATCCAATTCCTAAAATCTCAAAACTGCAATTGATGGATAAGGTAAGTTATCAGTTATCCCTTTGTTATAAACATCCTATTGAACATGAGATATGGATCACAATCAATCTCATTTGGTATTCAACTTTTGGTAATGTGTGTTAGATGTCTAACTATCAACACATAAGAGGAACGAATCCCATTTCGACTACCCACAACTCTTGTCTATCTCATACCACACTGGACAATGGCCTTTTATAACTGTCTGGTCAAAAAATAGTATTTAATCATATCAAGGTATAGTGTTCCCTACACTCGAGACCCAATATGCAAAAAAGGTATTAAGGGTACAAATATAGTATCTTTGTCAAGTATCACTCATGTTAGCGATCCGTGAGGTAATCTTGCAATGGGTCATGTCCAATATTTTTTTCTGACAAGTACCTATGAATCTTGGTTAACAACCTTTTGCCCCCTTTCATCTTATGACAGTCAACCAATCCATTTTATACTAGTATTATTTCATAATTATTCCCATAATTATGACCGACTATGGACTTTTAGAATAATTAGATTATTTAATGATTAAACATGTTAATATATAACACAACAAGCATTAGTGTGGAGATCATATCTCAATATATCAAAATAATATAACAGTTGTTGTCATAATGTCCCAATATCCAAATACTAAATTCAATTCAAATCTTATTTCTAGAATAACAAAGTCATATACCTCAAGTATGACTTTATTAATGGGCTTGACTAAATTTTATTTATGTGAATTATGCGAATACGATCATCCCCTTATTTAACTTTTTTCTAAGGATAATTAAATATCTTGGAGAATTTGATTGGTGCTCTGCTGCGACTTAGAGTTCTTAGCTGGATTAAGTACACTCTTGAAAACATAAAATATTTTTTGGTGGTCCGTGAATAGAAGGACTCATCCTAGTTTTTCAATGAACTTATGCATCCAATCATATTATATTGCAACTTTTGGAGTATCAGTGTATTCTTGTTATGTAGTAGATTGTGCTATTATGTTTTGCTTAGAGCTAATTCCAACAAAACCTATCGTCATTCATAATAAAGTCATAACCCGATTATATTTCATAGTTATTTCTATCTATTTTGAAGTCAGCATCTTATGTAATAATCTACAAAAAGTCTTCTTCTAAATTGATTAACTCATGAATATTCTCTAGTTCTTCTTAAGTAATTTTAGAATGTTCTTATAGTCATCTAATGACTTTCCCATGTATATTATTGGTATCTCATGATATACTCATAGAATAATTACATACCTTGTATGGAGCATAATATGGAATAATTGATGGATTCATTTGTCAAAGAAAATGAAAAACAAATCATTTTATCTAGCTCAAACATTTATGCTAGGACCTTTTTGAGGCAAGCTCAAAATGGTGTCATGTGGCATTGTTAAGAGTCCTCATAAGGAATATTACATCTTGATCTCTTTCAAGATATTGTCAACATATGCATAAAGATTAGAATGTTAACATTCATCTTTATCTATCTCCATATATTTTACATTCCATGAATGTATTTTTTCTTTCCTATGTCTTTAATTTTAGAAACACTTTCTAAGCCAAGGCGACAGCTGATGGGTTTCGAGCAAAACATCATTCCTATGGTGTGCATGCAAAGCCTAATAGCTTTTAGATCTAGTTTGTCTAATGAACATGCAATTGAATATCCAAAGCTATAAATCCTAGATCTAGCATACAATTAATCATATTAACATAATATAGGGTTTAGATCTAACCTTTGATTGTTATATAGCAATAACAATCTAATCCTTGGCTTCAGAAAGCTTAGTGTCTCAAGTGTTGCACCTCTAATGGAGTCACAAACATCACTAAGCAACAAGATAAAAAAGAGAAGAGAGGGGAGGCACCAAAAACGGCTAGAAACCCTAATCCAAGTGTTAGCCACGTTTTTGGTGCATAGAGGGCCTTTATATACATGTAGGCTATTAGGGTTTACAACTAGGAAACCCTAATCTGGCTGCTTAAGCCCTAAGCAACCCATGGACTCCTTTAACATATCCCTTGGACGAATCCCTTATGGGCTTCCCATAGAATTCGTCCAACCTATATTATTTAGGTAATCCATAGCCTAATTGTAATTATCTTATAATTACAAATCCAGTCCCCTAAGTTTAATTAATCTCTTTTAGCCACAAAATTAATTCTTAATTAATTATTGACTAATATTAATTAAACAATATGATTTCTCCTTTAATATATTATTCTCATAATATATTAATAAATTATAATTAAACCTTTCTCTCCTTAATTCATCCTACATATTGCTATGGTGAAGGCAACCCAAAAGGACCATGCTCATAATTGGGTCAAGTACATACCAAAATAGTTATGGACTTAGACACTAATCCAACAGTCTCCCACTTGGATAAGTCTAATAACTATTTTCCATATGACTTCAGAACCTGATCAACAATCATAGCTTTCAAAAGCCGCTGTCAACTCTGATCTTATCAGATAGCGTGTCCTTTATATAGGGATTATATATTCTTCCATTCTCAAGATATCGTATAGACATAAGACATGAATTTTAATCATTCTCTCTATACTATTTCCCGACTTCCGATTTATGACGACTGATAACAGACTACAATTGAACACATCAACTTAGTCTCGGATTGGCCAAGCGCTTGGGTGTCATCACTAAATCATCGAGGGGCCCACAGATATCGCTTTTATCCCACTTTGGGTAAAAGGAATGGATAAACTTTGACTCATATGCTTGCTTGCATTCACTAATCGAATCACACACAACAATAAGTTTCATAACACCAAGTTACTGGTGCGTTTACTTATTATCAATGTGCAACCGACCAACAAATAACAACTCACACGTCTCGATTTCAATAATATACAATATTATCATCTCACAATCACTCGTGATAAAATCCATAAAGTGATTCTCGTGAGCGTGGGTTTAATCCAATATTCTAATCTTATCAAAGCACTCATGAACTCTGCAACAAACTTGTGCTACGTCTAAACACTTCAGACAATCTACAGACAGATTCATGACAATCTTCCTTCATACCTACTCCTAACGTATGACCGACTATGGATGTTTGAATAACCTAGTTATTCTGGAAGTCAAAACATGCAAACTGAAACACAACAATAATACTTAATCCTATATGGCCCCAAACTTGTGAGAGTAAATAAAACACTTTTGTTTAAACACCATATTGATTACTCATTATTCATCGTTTACTGTTTCAGAAAATCAACTTATTACTCAAATTACAAAAATAGATGTCCCATGCATAAAGCATGCACACTATGTTTCCTATGGTCCTTACTTTGTGAGATAGAACAATTGAAAAACTTTTCCAATGATGCTCATTTCACAATTACCAATCCTTATCATTAGTGTTAGAACACAAGGTTCTTCCCACTACTAGAATATGCTAGATTCTAACATTTTATGCAATGATCCTTCCGCAAAGTCATTGCACAAAAGTCACCAAGACTTGGCCAATAAAAATACAAAGTACTCTATCGAAAATTGTTACAAGACAATTCCATACACGCAAAGTCTCACATTCAAAGTACATTCCTTTGAACATCCTTCTTGCATAAGATTTTTCTAATCTAGATATAGACTCTCAATATCCAACTCCCAATATGGAAACATTTCCATATTTTCCATATGACAACTCATTCTTAATAGAATCTTATCTATTCATAATAATGTCGATATGGTCCATCAAATACCATACTTCCAACTACTCACAAGCGACCAATCCTTAGCGATCGTTGGATCGTCCTTTGATAGTTGCTTAATTATTTTAGTCAAAACCGATTCTAGTCCTTTTTTCCTCTTAATGCGCAAGACATTTGGAAATTTCAGAATAGTCAAATATTATAGCATTTGCAATCGATCCTATACCCGCAGTGTATGGGACACGATGCATAATGTCTTACATAAACATGTGATACTTTATCAATCTTTTGCCATAATATTTTATGTGTCACATTCTCACAATTCAAACTATGAAGAGGGATGCTGTAATCATAATCGAAATTTAAGAACACACTATGTATCCTTTGATAGAATTTATTAAAAATTCTCAATTTAAGTTTTAGATTTTGAAACAAAGTATAATATTTTCTCCCTTAATTATAGCAAAACAACTTTTCAACCCTTGCGACTTTGCAAAGTGAATCTTTTTTTTTCTATAATTAATATTGCTAACTTGCAATACTTGCCATAATAATCATACAAACATAACACTTATGCTCCCACTATCATGATGATTATTATTATCATATAAGCATAACACTTATGCTCCCACTAGCTTTGACATGTATTCGGAAAACAGCTGAACTTCCAGAAAACAATGCCTATTGAATTTCTAAAGCTCATATTTCTAATACCAGATGCTTCGATAAGCCTTTATCTAAGCTTCTTAAACTTATACACCTTTGTCTTAAATAGCTCATATGTGTGTCTAAACAATTTAGAATTTATATGAATAAGTCCCAAATGTTAGACTAATTGTCAAATCTTACAATTCGAACTGTGGAAAGGGATGTCGTAACCATAATCGAATTTGAGAATACAATTCTCACAATTGCTATCTTCTTAAAATCTCTCTTAGTGAAAGCATTTCCTCATAGTCATTTTCATGAAGGAGGGAATCTTATGACACTTAGATTTTATGGTGTATGTGTTCCTATTCATGTGAATTTGCCAAAACCAAGTTTGCGACAAATCCAAACTCATATGGACTAAACTTTCTTAATCTTGATTCCTTGCCTTATGGTAACACGAGTGCCCACCATGTCTTCCAAGTAGTTTAGCAACTTGTCCTTACATATCAATGTACTTTCCATCGATCAAGGTACTTTGTGTTTATGCATTCAAATGAGAACTCATAGAACTCACATGCATAATTAACTCAATTGGAATGGCACAGAAGCAAAATAATGTCAACACGATAGGTTGTAAGCCTTAAGTCGTGTGCTAGTGATGATCGATATGGTTTATTCTTGATTTGTTCTTGAAACCTTTTACAAGATCGTTAAAACTCCCACTGACCTCTTGACATATATGATTCTCTTGTCAAAAAACTTTTCTAGACAAAACAAATATTCAAGAGTTAGTGTAGTTCTTATCAAGACAAAACACTTCACATAATTGGTCCTAGTTGGTCTTTGTCTTATCTAAGACAGCACAACTTACCAATTTCAAACGTGCAAGAATAAGAAAAGTTTTTCAAACTCCACATTTGTTGAGTGTTATAAACCTTCTTAAGACTTGTCACTCAATTCAAAATCATGGAGTATAACTCTAAGACTTGATATTGGAATGAAGTATGATTGACTTCTTGATTTAACCATTTCCACAATTCTCGATTCCTCTTCTTAGACATACAAATGCACTAAGACTCACTTAGAGGATCAATTGAGATATGGTTCTTAATCATTAAGACTTATCATAAAACACAATAAAAGGTATCCTTATTCTTAGAATAGAGAAACTTTTATCTTTCTGCCTACTTGATTCTTCCTTATTCGTCCTGCTATTCATTGAAACTCTTTCAATAAACTCAGAATTATACTTAATCTTATAAGTATAATCATATTTACTAAACTTTAGTAAATCATGAAGAGTATCTTTATCACTCTTGTGGTGGACATGATCAAAGAACAACCTAGTGTACTCAATCTCCTAGTCCTTCACTTGACACTTTGTCAAAGAATTAGTCTAATTTTAAAATATGAAGTTTCTCATTCATCACGCAATCAAGCTGTATGATTCCAAGTTTCTGTCCAATTGAAACTTGGGCGATGAGAAACTCTCTCTATTTGGTAAATTCTCGACATTTCCACAAATAACATAATTAAGAATCAAATTCATTATTGCTAATAATAAAACTTTCAAACATCAATTTTTCATACACGCCATTGCAAGGATAAATAAATAAGATAAAATCAAAATTCAATTTATTGCGGAATTTTTTTTCTTACAATGCAATTCAATTGAAAAACTATGTCATTACATATTTCTTAGCAATGTATTCTAACTCCAAGTAGTAGCTCAAGAATCTAATCTTCAAGCAATGCGATCGAAATCCATTTCTTCACTATCAGATTCAGCTCACTTCTTCCCTTAAGCTTCCTCTCTTTTCTTCGATCATACAAAACATCAAAATGTAATCTTATCACATCATGTATTAAGAATCTAGAATAGGAACTTAAAAGCGTTAGATAATGGATTTTACCTGAAGTAGAGCCATACGTCTTGACTCTCCCATCTCTTAGATCTCTTAGGTAGATTGGGCAGCTTCGTCTCCAATGCCCCTTCTCTTGGCAATAAAAGAAAATTGACTCTTTTGGAATGACACAAGGAACTATCTCAGAGTTTACCTTTTCTGGATCTCCAATGTCATCATTTTTAATGTCCATTGAAGTTTGGGAGTTTGATTCACCAGACAAATTTGTTTAACCAGTACACCAAATCATTGCTGATTCAACAACTATAAGCAAATAGGTGAGATCAATGAGGGTCACGTCGTGATCCATCATATAGTACTCTCTAACGAACTCACTATATGATTCAGGAAGGGACTGAAGAACCCAGTCAACAGCCAACATCTCTGAGATATCGACACCCAACATCTTTAACCTGTCAATGTGTGACTTCATCTCTAAGACGTGTGCACACACAGGTTTCCCGTCTTCGTGTTTACTTGCCAAAAGGGCTTGGGTGAGCTTGAACTTTTCAAGCCTTTGAACTTGTGGGTCAGGGAGAACAATTGGAGGAGGTGGAGGGAGTGAAGCATGACTCTCATTTCCTTGATCGTATCTCGGAACGTCATCTTCATTTGGAAAGCTTGTTCCAAAGGATTTGGGAAGACCATTGTAAGATTCAGACATCTACAAAATGGGAGAAAATTCAAGTTAAGTTGATTAGAATCCTTGATGTAACACCCAAATGAAACATCAAGGCTAGGATCCAACAAAATACTCTACAATCTAGAAGAGGGATGTCGTAATCTAGTCGCAGAATATTTAAAGCTATGTAAATGACGATTTACCAATTTCCACCATGAAAAACGAAAAGGAAGTTTAAGTTTTAAATGAATTGAAATTCCTAGATCTTTTGAGATTCATTGAACTTTTCAATGGCATGTTTAATCTCGATTATACTCTTCTATTTGTGACTGGGATGCCGAGGATCACAAATAAGGTGTGAATAACAATACAAATCACGTGGTGCACCCAATGCTACAATCACTTAATCAATGTGTTGGTTAGCCACACACGCTCCATTGATCTATGATAAACATTGAGCCACCCTTCGCTACCAATTTCATCCCCAAATTAGTGTGTCGATTAACCACACACGCTCCACTAACGTTTGACAAAGGTACGAAGTGTAATTCTATGGATTAGCATACAATTTCACATTTTGCCTAAAGTAACTATGATTTGGGAAATCGTACAAGCATTTAGTTACTTTGTACTTCATTATACTTATAATGGAAGATTTCTGTCCTATCCTACCCGTTCGGTTAACGAGCCTCCACTAGTCAAGAGTGGGGTGGGTAAGAGTGAATACCCATTCAATCGCCATTTTATAGGCAATTTTCATAAACACCCCTTATAGACCAGCTTCGTGAATGAGGCCTACTAACGGTAAGACTAACTGTTTACTCATACATATATATAATATTAGACTTTTAATGTTATATATAGTATAGGATATATTTTACACTTTTAAAATACTAGGTGGTTTAATTTAGTAAATTATACTTTTAATTTCATTAAATGTAAACCAAAACTTTATGGGTTTATTAAATCTCTTTTAATTATACACTTTAATTAATTAATAAAACCATACGGGTGTGATTTGAACTTTTCAAATTACTAGGGTTTTAGAATTTAAAATTTCAAATTAAGACTTTTAATTAATTTTAAAATCCAAAACTTGAGGGCAAGTTTTGAAACTTTTCAAAACATTAGGGTTTAACTTATTTAAATTTCAAAAACAAAACTTTTAAGTTCAAATTTAAACTATAAAACCTAAAGAGAGTAATTTGAAACTTTTTTTCACAAGATAATTCAAATCTGAATTACAAATAATCATTATTTATCTAATAAAACAAAAGATTATCTAAATTTGACAATTATCTTCAATTTTGGTAAGGATAAACTCCAAATATTGATAAAAATCGGATTTTATTAATATAAAACGTTTTAGGTAATTATCTACAGCCAAAATAGGGAGAAAATCGTGAAATATAGCTGTCAGACCCGCTGACTCGTCGAGTGAGCACTAGACTCGTCGAGTACCCTGTGGACTCGGCGAGTCCAGCCCCAAAAAGTCAAAAATTTCGATTTTCATTCAAATAAGCATCAAGTTCACTAACAAACAACCTTATGCTCTAGTACCACTGATGGGTTTCGAGCAAAACATCATTCCTATGGTGTACATGAAAACCCTAATAGCTTTTGGATCTAGTTTGTCTAATGAACATGCAATTGAATATCCAAAGCTATAAATCCTAGATCTAGCATACAATTAATCATATTAACATAATATAGGGTTTAGATCTAACCTTTGATTGTTATATAGCAATAACAATCTAATCCTTGGCTTCTCAAAGCTTAGTGCCTTAAGTGTTGCACCTCTAATGGAGTCACAAACACCACTAAGCAACAAGATTAAGAAGAGAAGAGAGGGGAGGCACCAAAAATGGCTGGAAACCCTAATCCAAGTGTTAGCCACGTTTTTGGTGCATAGAGGGCCTTTATATACTTGTAGGCTATTAGGGTTTACAACTAGGAAACCCTAATCTGGCTGCTTAAGCCCTAAGCAACCCATGGACTCCTTTAACATATCCCTTGGACGAATCCCTTATGGGCTTCCCATAGAATTCTTCCAACCTATATTATTTAGGTAATCCATAGCCCAATTGCAATTACCTTATAATTACAAATCCAATCCCCTAAGTTTAATTAATCTCTTTTAGCCACAAAATTAATTCTTGACTAATATTAATTAAACAATATGATTTCTCCTTTAATATATTATTCTCATAATATATTAATAAATCATAATTAAACCTTTCTCTCCTTAATTCATCCTACATATTGCTATGGTGAAGGCAACCCAAAAGGACCATGCTCATAATCGGGTCAAGTACATACCAAAATAGTTATGGACTTAGACACTAATCCAACAACAACGTCTTACATAATCAGAATGTAATTTCCCATGATTAAGTATGTCTTTTTCATACAAGATTTAAGAATATCACTATTCTCCCAATAACTCTTAGTAAACACATATGTTATCCTCATTTTGATGTAAAACATACTTTGTGTTTTCATTATTAAAATGTTGATTCCAACCTTGAGATGCTTGCTTTATATTCATAATTGGATCTGTAATCTTATACATTTTGCTAGGATATCTTGGATTAACAAAACCTACATGCTAAACTATATAGACGTCTTGAAGTACGTGTCTATTAAAGAAAGCGAACTTCATGAAATCTATTGCCGTATCTCATAATCATAATATATAGTTATGGTAAATAATATCATTTTTGATATAATCATAGTTACTTGATAATAAGTTTGGACATAGTCAATGACATAAGTATGAGTAAATCCTTTTATAGCAAGTCTTTCTAAATGTGTATAGATCTCTATGTTTGTTTTCTTTCTAAAAGAACCACTTACTCCTTGTAGTCTTACTATAAGGAGGAAGATTAATTATGTTTAAACTTGATTATTATACACGGATAGCATCTCAATGCTCATGGATCCAAGTCATTTATCAGGTTCAAAATCTGATATAGCATTTTGGTAGTAGATAGTTTACCATAAACTATCAAGAATAACTCATCAATGAGAAATTGCGTATTTCTCAAGCTATAGATGAATTCTACCATATATGCGAGCAATTTGTGTTTCTGGATAACTATTATCCATGTTCAAAAATTTCTTGTTAAAATTAGTGTCAGATTTTACTACGATGGGATATTGTTCGTGAGCTACTTCAAGTTTCATCTTTGAAGGAATTCACGATTTGATCCCAAGTGAGCATACTTGTAGGAGGTGTGTAGGGAAAGTTGTAGAAGGTTGTTGAGTACAAAAAGTCTAATATATACGACAACGGTAGATGAATATAGAATCCAAGGAAGAAAGGCCGATCAAAGAACGGAAAAGATATTACATCTTAGCATTGCAAAAAGAATGGTCACTTCTGAAACTAGTGCCCAGAACCTTAACATATAAAAGGCATGAAGGAGATGAATATGGCACCATATTTTGATGATGTCGTGATTTTTGGTATAGAAAGTTCAACTGAATCTTGGATAATAGATATGGGTGCTTCATTTCATGACAGTCAATGTAAAGAAGTAACGCATAATTTCTTGCATTGTAGTGTGAAGGTGAGGCTAGTCGATAACAAGATATTATATATATATATATATATATATATATATATATATATATATATATATATATATATATATATATATATATATCACATGTGTAAGGTATGTTGTCCTCAAGACTACCATGGGTATGAATTGGTCATTGAAAAATGTTAAATATGTTCCAAACATAATGAGAATATTGATATCGTTTGGGAAGTTAGATGAAAAATTCCATCATGTTGATTTTGGTAAATAGTATTGAAATGTAACAAATGGAACCTAGTTGTTGCAAGAATATAGAAATAGGGAGCATTATACATGGTTGAAGTTTTTGTATATGGGGAAAATGCAACTATTGAAGATACATGAACATCTATTATATAACACTAAATACTTGGTCATATGAATAAGAAATGGATGGAGATGTTAGCTTCAAAATGAAAATTTTTGAACTTTAATAGTGTAACAGTTGAATTTTGTGAGAATATGTTCTTGGTTAACAAAAGAAAGTTACATTTATAAAGATAAGATAACCACCCAAGAATTGGATGTTTAAGTTGGTTCATTGCAACCGACATTAGTTTCTAAAATAGAAGGCTCACGGTATTATGTTACCTTCATCATTGATTCCATGAGGACGGTATGCATTTATTTTATCGAAAATAAATCTAATGTTTTAACACCTTCAATATATGGAAAGTTACTATTGAGAATAAAATAAATATGCAGATCAAGTTCTTGAAGTCAGATAATCGGGAAAATACATCAATAAATAGTTTGTTGATTATGGCATTGAAAATAGGATGAGAATGTTGATGACGGTTCCAAATACACCTCAACGTAATAGAGTTGCTAAGAGGATTAATAGAACACTAAATAAGAGGGGATAGAGAATGAGACTAGATGCAACTCTATGATATGGCCATATTATGTCGTATATTTTAGGTGGTGTATTTGTGTTTTTAGCTACATTTAGTCATTATTTGCTATAAATGATATTTAATTTGTTTATATTTTGTTTTTTTTAGCATCGAAGACACTCTCAAGGAAAAAGGAGCTAAATGTTAGGTTGGACGTTAGGAAACTAAAAACATTCATCAAAAGAGGAATTTGTGCAAGAAGTGGTTGCAACCTCGTGATCATATGTATGCCATGGCGTGGTGACGTGTCATGGCCTAGAAGATTCTCGGGCGCATTACTTGGAAAGTTTAGAGGGCACGTATAAAACACGACGCCACGACCCAGTGAGCTATCTACCACGGTGTGGTAACATAATTTTGGAAACCTTATATATACGATCATTAGGATAGAATTTGAGGGAAAGTTGCAATATTTTGTGACTATTGACGACTAAAAACTCCCTAGAAACCTTAAGGAGGCCAAAGATTAATTGAGGAACAATATTCAAAGAGATCCAAAGACGAGAAGTGATTAATCATGCGGTTTGCTTGATTTCAACATGTCTAATCTAGTTTACTCAATGTTTATTCGTGTTTCTGAATATTTATGGGCTAAAAAATCATAAACTTTCATTTAGCACAGATGATCCTTGATACTATGTGTTGATTTTGATTTAATTTGGATTATTTAGTTGGTTTTTACTTTTGTTTGATATATCAACTACCTAGCATATTAAAGTTCTTATTTTTATTGTTTATATTCAAGTTATTTGTAGTAGATGATAATTCAAATTGCATTAACTTGTTATTTAAATGTTTATGATCATTAAATGGTTAGACCTGGAGATTGAACAAATCATAAGGTTAGGTTATATTAATTAGTAACTTTGATTGTGTTAGAGAGCATTAAATATCCATGATATGTGTTTAATTAATTGTCTTGATCATAGATAAGAAGTCATTAAATATTATCACCGTAGTTCGAATACATAAAATCAATTAAGTGTTCACTTGTTGCTTTATCATTATGATAGTTGTTCATAAACTGTTAAAGGCTAGGAAATCCAAACAAGATAACTAGTGACATTAGAAATTGGTAACCAATTAAATAATACATTGCACTGAAGAAATCAACCATAAGGAACTGGTGATTCAAAGTTAAACAAAAGTGCTCTTTAACATGATTGAAATCATTTTTTGTTTTGCTTGCATTAGTTAAAGTAATCGTAGTTAATTAATTTGTTTTTAGTTGATGATTTAAGTTTTCTGAACGTGTAAAATCAGAAAAAACCCTCATTTATATTACTTAGTTTAAATAGTAGTAATAGTTTTTATTAAAAGCATACTCATTCCCCTAGTGTTCGACACTCTTTCTTACCTTAACTATATTCTTTCTCGACTAGGTACGCTCCCTAATTGTGTTTTAAACTAGTTAAGATCTTATGGGTTTTTATAACTTTAAAATCGGTAGTAAATAAACACATCACTCTTTTGGACAGATTTAATCAGCACAATAGTGTATTTAATAAATTGTGGATCCTTGGTCCATATAGGGTTCAAGATTCCATAAGAGTAATAGAAAGGTCGAAAGTTATCTTTTACATAGTTGAAGGCATTTATTTGTATCTCTTACATCAAGATCAAGGATGAAGACAAAGTCAAGCTTCAAGTAAAGGAAAATAATTGTGCTTTTATTATCTACAAGTTAGATAACATGGGTTATCATTTCTAAAATAACCACAATAAAAGGTTTATAAGAAATTGGGATGTGACATTATATGAGAATTCCCTTTATAAAGATGATCTTGCAGCAACCTCTAACATGAGCAAGAAACTAGAAGGTAAAGTTCAAGTCATATTTGATGAGAGCTCGAGAATCAATATGAGATTAGATTAGTCCTAGGAACCTAGAGATATTATGAGAACAAAGGATGATAAGAGTTCAAAATAAAGCTACATAGTAAGTAGAAACGGAAACATCGATCACCAAAAATCCACTAGAGAAATAATACCTTTAGCCAGATTTTCTGCATCAGTAAATTGCGTGTTGTTGGCGAAGAATGGGAACTGGAATATTATCTGAAGGCTTTGAGGATGAAAGATGCCAATGATAGTGAAATAAGGTCATAAAGGATGAGTTAAGTTCACTTGATAGAACCATACTTGGTGTTTAGTTAATTTACTAACAATGGAGAAAGCATTACATAATAAGTAGGTACTTATGGTCAAATATGAAATTGATTAAAGCAAGAGGTAAAAGACCATATTAATAGTCAAAGATTTCAACAAAAAATAAGATTTGATTATAATGTGATATTCACTCTAGTTGTAAATATGGAAATAATTAGATTTATAATTGGTTTAATACCTAAAAAAGATTGGTACTTTCAAGTTGGAGAAAAGTTTGTATCGGTTGAAACAAGTTCCAAGGCATTAGTACTTTAAGTTTGACAGATTTGTGAAAAAGAATAGGTACATAAGATATGAGATAGATTATTATTGCTACATGAAGAAAATTGGCTCCTCTTACATCATCCTCTTATTATATGTTGATGATATGTTGGTAGTTGGATCTAACATGTAAAATATCAACAAACTGAAGAAGCAACTTTCTAGAGAGTTAAAGATGAAGGACTTAGGAGATGCCAAAAGATTCTAGCCAAGAGCATAGTTAGAGATAAAGTTGTTGGTACTCTAAAGTTTTCGCAAAACAAATACATCAGAAAATTTGTAGATAGATTCAACATGGTAAATGATAAGGTCGAAAGCAGATCTCTTGGGATTAATTTTTGTGTGGGGGGACCATTCATTATGACTAGCGTCCTTGCGTAATTATGATAGTGATACTTTTTATACCCTAACTGGAATAGATTTATAATTGTCGTTTCCTAATGAGATTCTAAAGAAGAAATCGCCAAATGCAGATAAAGACAAAAATAAATTACTAGAGTACTTATGCCTTATCAGATGGCAATTTCGTATGCTATGGTATGGATTAGGCCATATATTGTTCATACAATGGGAGTTGTCAATAGACTTATGTCAAATATGGGAAAGGAGAATTGGGAAGGAGTCAAGTGGTTGTTACTCTTCTTGAAAGAGAATTCTAAGGTTTCTTAACGTGCTAGAAGAAAGAACATAATCTTGTACGGTTTTGTTGATGCAAATTTGGGAGGTTGTGCAGATTAAAGGAAAAGCATAACATGTTATATGTTCACAATTAAGGTAACAACTATTAGTTGGATGTCCAAATTATAGAAGGGTTTTGCTCTATCAACAACATAGAGAAGCTAGAAATGAGCTTATTTGGTTGAAGAAATTCCTATTAAACTTGTGGTTCACCTTGCAAAGAATCTATTGTTTCATGGCCAAACGAAATACGTACAAATAAGGAACCACTTTAGAATATATCTTATAAGTAATGGTATCATGAACAAAGAAGATCATTGGTACGAAGAATTAAGCTGACATTTTCACCATGGTTGTAATTACAAAGAAGTTAATGTTTTGTATGGCTTTAACTGCCTTCCAGATACTTAAAGATGAGGCATAGACAATAGAGATAGAGTGATGGGGGTTACAGGATTCAAGTTTGGATGGCAGTAGATTTGTTGATCAAAATTCTAGTGGGATGTTGTTGAGTTATGGAGACTGATCATCCCTTTAAGGTGTAATTCATATATCAGTTGTAGCATCAAAATCCAAGAGTTGTACAAAAGTCCCATTTCTTTTTTATGACATTTTAGGGTTGGCCCACATGCAACTTTATGTCAAATTGTTATTATAAATACATCCCTTGTGTACAAATGTAGCTATATGTAGAAAGCATGTGTTGATGGTTATTAATAAAATTTTGTTGTGTATTCGTAGATGTAGTTCAAAAACTTTGATCGAGTAAACCGTACTAATTCCTTGTGTTCTTTATTTTATATTTTTCTTTATATCTTTAATTGCATATTTGTGTGTTTATCGATCCATAATCCTGAAACCCTCTATATGGGTTGATTACCCACCACGACCACCAACAAATTGGTCAATCAGTAGGCCTATATGCCCATCTAGGCAGCAACATATAGCCCAACCACTAGCAACTTTTTTTTATCTTTTTAGGAAGATCCTATAACCACCCCCAACAACCTTGGATAAGGCCATGGCTCTACCTCAGGCTTTCCAAACCATCTTATTTTAAGACCCCAAATTTTGGTAGTCCATAGACATAAGCGCATCCACGTATCTTATGCCTGGTAAAGGTAACCTCATAATTGTTTTTAATAAACACATTATTCCTTCAATCCTTTTTCGTTACGGTTACTGCATACCTATTACTAACACATAAGGGAGGCCGGAATGGCTCGGGGAGGAAGTAAAATGGGTAGCGGTAACGGCATTATTGTCATGGTCTTTGGTCCGTCGCCTAGTGGGTTGGAGAATGGACTTGCAACACGGGTTGAGGAACCCGTGATTCCTCTCAACATCTCATTTCTTAGTTTTCTATTATAAACTAGTTGTGAGACCCATGTAATACATGAGTTAATTTAAAAAAAAAGTTAAATATAAATGTCAAAATATTAGAGAACTTTAAATTTATAAGAAAATAAGAAAAATAATGAATTATTATAACTAAAATGTTTTTGTCTTTTAAATTTAAATAAATAAACAAAAGAAACTAATGAGCTCTAATTTGAGAATTTTGAAATTAAAAGGTAAGTTAATGAATGAAATTGATATCCATTTATTACTACATTTATTGAAATTATTATATTAAAATATTATGTTGAATTTAATAAAATAGAAAAACTCATAAAATGACATGTAGAAAAAAATAATTCAAAATAACCACAAAATGACATCTAGCAAATTGAATGAGAACATGACATGTGACAAAAAAAACCTTCATTTATTAGGGGCTGTTTGGCAGGATCTGAATTTTTAAGTGTTGAACTTTTAAGATCTCTGAATTTCTAAGAGGGTCTAAATTTTTAAGATCTGAATTTTAAAATGTTGTTTGGTTGGAACCTCTGAATTTGTTATGCAGAATGATAAAAATGATCATTTTACCCTTCTTTATCATTTCTTTCAATTACAACATTGTACTTCAACCAATTCGAGCATTCTATTTTCAATATTTTAATAGGAAATACAATGCAATAATAATCTAATAACTAGAAATATAATGTTGCTACTTGTTACAATAGCCTTTCTTTCAATTACAACATTGTACTTCAACGAATTCGAGCATTCTATTTTCAATCTTTTAATAAGAAATATAATGCAATAATAATCTAATAACTAGAAATATAATGATGCTATTTGTTACAATAGACTGATCAAATTTCATCCCCGTCTAATGTCACCATGTGAAAACCAACCATTTTGTAACCTATAAAAATAATTAATTGCCAGCAAAATCTTCAGCTTCATGAAGTATCTTCATATGACCTATTATGAAATTATCACAACACATTAACCTTATAAGCAAACCCATTGTTGATGAAGTATTTCTTCACATCATTCCCTTCATGAACTGAAAGAAGGCATGATTTTAGCTCAACAATTTTTGGCTCATGTCCTGGTAAAATACCCATTTGCAAAAATAAATCAAGAAAGATTTAAAACTTGTGATTTGATTCTAATGGTTCACAGCCAAAACAACTTTCCATCAGCAAAAATCAAGACCATTGATTCCAAAAATACACTTGTCGATACTAGAAAACACCAATTCAAAATTTGAAAATAAATGTTATTCCTAGGCTAGTTGTATCTGCAGAATGATCTGAAATCGAAGAAGTGGCATTGGCTTGACCATACATTGACAGTTTCAAGAATAGGCATGTGAGTCAACATAAATCATCATATTTTTGGCAATCAGTTATGAATCATTTTATGCAGCCGCTTGGGTGTTCGGATTAATCAACACGCCAATTTTTATCAAAATAGAAAGATATGCAGGAAAAATGTGAAAGAGTTTAATGTTATTTAGTCTGGTGCTACTCTCACTCTTTGAGGTCGGGAGTTCAAGCCACGTTGGAGATATATGTGGAATTAGGAGTATTTTATTGTAATAAATTAGATTTGTCGTTCAAAAAAAAGTATTTATTTTAGGATTTTTGTTAAGTTTGTAGTATGGTTTTTTTTTTGTTATTTCGTTTGTCGTTTTAGTATTTAATCTATGTTATTGTAGTATGTTATTTTTAATATTGTTGATTCTTTTGGTTTAAAATTAGTATAAACTTATTTTAAAGATTAAAAAATTATAGTAATGTTATCTTTTATTTAATTTTGAATTTTATAAATAAATTAAATTAAAATAGTGATGTGGCATGTGGGTTGAGTGGGTTGGGAAATATGTTATTTTCATGTGTTGTGATTTGGGAAAAAGTGGGTTGAGTGGGTTGGGAGGGATCCACTCCCTCCTCCCTAACATAGTATTTTTTTTTTCAACCCATCACTGCACCCTACATGTTCATAATGTTCTTGTCAAACCTCACATTATAAAAAATCTTATCTTCATTCGCTAACTCATACTTTTAAAAAATGTTACAGTGAATTTGATGAATTCATTTTCTCTATGAAAGACCCTTAAACCCAACTGATTCTACTCCGATGTGATAGCATTGAGGATCTTTATCCTATCTATTCTTTCAATACTCCACTTTAAGCACACGTTTCTTCAATCCCCACAACTTTACAAAAATGGCTCAGCCATACCGGGAATGAAGTGCTTTGTTTTTTTCTTTCTATTAATTTTATTTTCTGTAATACAACTTGTTAAATTATCTTTATAACGAGTTTTAACATGGCAAACACTTGTTCATTCCTTTTCCTGTTCAAATACTGGTTATTAATGTACCTTTTGATTTAATATATTCTAATTTTATGGACATGTTCTCTTGGGAGCATTAGTGGTTCAAAATATTACATCATTTTTGGAACTTTATTCACACTACTTGTGGATTTATCCCCCTTAGATGTAAATGTGATTCCCTTTACAAGTTTATTTATTTTCATGCGTTTTTACATACTTAATCTAAAAAAACTGAGGCTTCCAATGTGATCATGGAGGAAAATTCAACAACTTGACACTTCATCAAAACTTTGACTCCCATGAAATTCACTATAGTTCTCATGTCTGCCAAGAAAACGAAAATCATAATGAATGTTTCATTGAATCAACAATTTCATGTGTACCAACATATTCCAATCCCACCCCCCCCCCCCACCCCCACCACCACTTATTGAGTTGAACTGTTCAAATGGAATCTAATATAATAAACCTTGAATCCTCCCAATCAAATGAGAACCAAATTACTTTCACCAATCTCTTACGAGAATAACCCACATATTCACTCTCCCCACAAACTAAATCCTTACTCCAAGAATATCATTCTCTATTGTCACATGAAATTCGACACGATCGTCTTTTCATATTCATTCATGACCCCCACTCACTCCTTCTTACACCTTCCTGGATTTAATAGCTACCCAAATTTGGTAGCCACCTACTTACTTATGTCCAAAATACCTAATCCAACTTACCCTGCACCCACCACCAACCCCTACATCGTTGATTAGCCGAAAACCATATGAGAACTCCACAAACAACCGGTAACTCACCTAGGTAGCCATTGATTCCCCTTATTTGACAAATGTGGATCACTGTCCAATATCTTATTCACCGATGCCTTCCCTTCTCCCACCACTCGTCTACTGCCATCATAAACCTCTCTACCGACACACCTTATGACCACACGGTCAAAAATTCTCATCTAAAAACCAAATCAAATCTCCATACCTCCTCATCATTTCCTATTCCAAAATAACACCATCCATCCCTTATTGAGCCAAATTGGCAAAATGATATACATGATTAGTATAATGCTCTTCCTATTAATGGCACTTAGTGACTTGTATCCCGATCAAAAGGTGTAAATATGGTTCCATCAATTTGAATCTTTAAACATAAAATTAACACTAATGTCTCTCTTAGCATAATTTCATTACAAAACCAAAAATTCTCTTTATCTTACTTATATGTTGTAACTTACTTCACCAGTATCTCACACACTCGATCCCCGTGGGCATGTTTCTCTCCTGGAATAAATATTCCATTGAAATACTTAAATTGGCTCGTATGTTAAACCACAATCTCCATAAAACATGCATGCATTGAGATAACCTCAAAATTCGACGCAGACGGTACACTTGTTACTGATCCCTCCATCTACTATAGCCTTGTAGGGGAACTTTAGTACTTGACATTTACTATAGACTAAATATTTCCTACATGGTACAACATGTGTGTTTTTCTATGCATAACCCACACGATCCACACCTACACACTCTTAAGCGGGTTTTGCATTATATACATATCGATATCAATCATGACATCTGTTAGGCATGTCAAACCCAACAAATAATTAGGGTACAACAGACTCCAAATACACTGCTATAATGCACTAAAAATAGTAGCACACGGTAAGGAGGGTCAAACCACAGAGACACATGATAAAATTCTATACCTCTTTGCGCAAGGTACTTTGGTCACAAAGGGGGGTGTTTGAAAAGGTTAAATAATGAAAAATAACAATATATTTTAAAAACATGCAGAAAGTGAAATAGATTTGGAAACAAGTTGTTGAAATGGTTATAGTTCTAGTTCCCAATGTTGTTGTTTAACTTGATTATGACTTGATGTAATTTGTGATTGCTATTCTATGTTGGTACTGAAAAATATTAACACACTCTAATACATATGGGTTTCCAAATTATCTAACCAAAACACGCTCTTTGACTAGACCTAGATTTACTAATTCAACCTAAACATGCTCTTAGGTTGTATTGAAAAACTGCATTAAGTTTTATACAAGCTTCCCAATAATGTTCATTTCTTCTCATACGCTTGGAAGTGTGAAAACATGTGATATATGGTCTAAAATAAGAAAACCTATTGTTTGTTACCAATCATTAACTTTATAGAACGGTTAAGTGCTCTAAAAGTTAATTAAATACACAATTCAATTCATATAAGTGGCCAATCAAACACAAATCAAATTCAAGGATTCTAGCTTAAAAAAGAACATAATCACTCTAATAGAATTATAAACCAAATATCAAGTCATATGATGCAAGTCAAGCAATCCACATGTTTTGAACAAGAACTGAAAACTAGAGTTTTTAGCCACACATGACTAAAAACAAATCAAGCAAAAAGATGGAATTGGAAATGTCTAATGCTTACAAACTGATATTACTAGTGTTTGCAACAATTTGATGTCTTCAAAAATCTCTAAAAATTACCCAAAATCACCAATAGTAGCTCCAAAAACCATTTATCAATAATGAGCCAAAAACCTACATTTTAGCATAAGTCGTAACTGTTATAGGAAAAATGCACGGTTACACCTGAGACTGCGAGTTTGTAACAAACTGTGAGTTTTGAACACGCTTTTTTCTCGCGTCATTTGACTGTGCTTTTTTCCAGAACGTACTTTTCACTGCACTTTTTGTTGAAACTTCACTTGGCCTCTTATCTTCATTTTATCTTCAACCAAAGTCATGTTGCTCAAATATAATATGTGATGAAAAGGACAAACACGACCCATGTCATTATGACACGGACTGTGCTTCAAACGTGGTCATTTGCTACGATAAAATGCAACGAATCGGGTTATGTCTTCATGGTCTCTTTCGTGACACAACCGGTCCATCTTTTCTTCATGCTCCAATGCTCAAAGCTCCATCATCCAAGCTCCACGCTCGCCTTTGTACTTCCAATGCTCCAAGCTCCATAATGCCTACAAAATTTAATTAAAAATAGTGAAATACTAGGCATTCTGAATAAAACATGCAAGTGCCCAAATAATTAACTAAATACAAGAATTATGAAATAAAATGCAATGAAAAGGCAGAAATAGACGTGTAAAATAGGTGCATAAAATGCATCTATGAAACCTCCCCAAGCTTAGACCTTTCTTGTCCTCAAGAAAAACAAAATGAAGAATGACCCTAGAGAAGACAATAGGTGACTAAAAAGAAAGTAAGCTGAAAAGAAGGGGAAAATGAAAAAGGATCTAAAGGGAATTAAGAGTGAATGTATGCAATAAAAGAAAAACTAATGCAAATAGCATATGTACCAAAAGATTAACAAAGTATCAAAGATTATATATATATATATATATATATATATATATATATATATATATATATATATATATATAAACAAAACAAAATAAACGGGATCAAATCCAATTAACCTTATTGTGTATCTGTCGTAACTTGAGCTAACTTGGCATTAACCCCACAAAGAGATATATATATATATATATATATATATATATATATATATATATATATATATATATATATATATATATATATATATATAAACAAGACTTTTAGCCACTCCTTAACACAACTCAACAAAATCAAAGGTTACAACACTTGTTCACTTTTACCGTTATTGGGTTAGCACATACAACAAATTATGATATTACTTTCGTGAAAAATGTATGTAATAAATATTATGCCCAATCACTTTCGTTTTGCAAAGCATAATAATGACTGAATCGATCTATTTTTCGATCAACAACAATATTTTTCTAAAAATTTCCTAGGATTTACCCAGATTGGTTACATGTTTCATACCATTTACGAAAGTCAAAGTAGTTAACTATTAGTCCCAATGTCATAAGTTCAAGTCCAAGTCCAAGTACAAGGAGAACTTTTGGCAGCCAATTAGTTTCCCTAGTTGAATTGTGCAGAATAAGTTGTTATGGAATTATCCATTTATTAACTCAACACTATGGAATTGTCCACTTATTGACTCGATAGTACCTCTTTTTTTGTTTTGTTTTTTTTTTTTTTGCTCAACTAAATTCTTTATATTTTTGTCCTTGACCTTTTCTGTTGATGGGACATCTCACGGTCTATTACCGTGACAAACTTCTAAGACACTTTTTGAGGGACTAATGTTAACATGCAAGGACCTGTAAGTATAGTTAGGAATAATGTCCCCAAGCAAGGTAGAAAGGAGTTCTTAAAGAGTTGGAAGGTTCGGTCACTAAAGTTTTATATTCATTCTATGATTCTCTTCAATTTGGAATTTATGTTATATTGAGCAATTACGAATCATAAGATCGGTCATGCGCTCCAAATGCTAACCTATACCTGTTATTTTACTTCAGTGTTGGCAACCTCTTCGTTTTCTGTTTTGCACGGGTAGCTTTAGAAGATGTGTTCGTGTGCAATTAGATTGCTTTTTAAATTTGTATTGAAAAACAAGCAAGTCTAATCTCAAGGCATATGACTCACATAACGACACAACTGTTTTTTTTAAGGCTAGGTTGTCTTGGATTGGATTTAATTTATTTATTTGAAAATGCAAAAAAAGTGAAAATGATGAAAATAGAAAATCTTTTTGGAATTTTTATAAATTTTTCGATGAAAAGCAAACTAAGAATAAGTTGAAAACAAAATCTTTTTGCATCTTTTTTTGTGAATTACAATGTGAAATGCAAAGGAATTTAAAAGATTGAAAATATTTTTATGGTTTTCTTTAGATGATTTGAAATGAATGCACTTAAAAAAATGAAAATAAGAAAATTAAAATATTTAATTATGGATTTTTAAAATGTTTTTAATGAAATGCATGAGGAAACTAGAACCTAATATACAAAGACTCCTCCCCAAGCTTAAGATTAAGCACCCTCGATGCTCGAAGAGGGTAGGGCAACCTACTGAGACACGAATGTATAACTATATATAGCACATGGAGGATTCTCAACAATTCTAGTCATTCAATCTTAGGACTTATACATAAAACTTGATATATATGGAAAGAATGTATCAGTCAATTGCTTGAATTTGTGATGTGTGCTTGACTTTTTCACTTCATTTTCTAACACCCTTACCCAAGCTTATTCTTGAAGCCCTTGGTGCTTAAATCTTGAAGAAATTGAAATAAAAATGAAGGTTTTTGCTAGGGTTTAGTGGGTTAGACCGATGAAGTGTTAGAGAGTGAGAGGTCGCATGATCGTGAGGGTGAGGGAAGAACGAGATAGAAAAAAAGGAATTTTTTATATTTATAGCTGAAAGGCGCATGGTCTTGTGTTATTATGCACGCATCCTTTTTAAACTGTGAGTTTTCTCAAAAAGAAATCAGATTTTGCGACTTGGAGATCAAAAACTCATGGTCAAAACTCACAATCGTGAGTTTTTGACATAGCCCGTGTGTTTTCAACATATGTTCATGCTCTTTTTTTCTTTTAAAATATGCAATGTGGTCTCACAGTCAAAACTCAAGACCGTCAGCTTTTGACATAACCCATGAGTTTTAGCCTTGGACCGTGTGTTTTAGACTTGGACCGTGCAGTTTGTATTTTTGATCATACCCCTTTTTTCTTGCAAATCCTAGAAGCTTACTCACGGTCCAAATTCATGACGATGAGTTTTTACCCGTGGACCATGGGTTTTGATTTTGTTCACAGAAAGTGTACTTTTTAGCTTTTTCAAAAATAACTCTCTCTTTCTCTCGGCCTCTTTAATTTGAAAATTGTCGCACGGAACCCTCAAAAAGACTCAAAAACATTGCAACACAAATAAAATAAAGTGAATGAAATAAGAATGGAAATAAAATACTCCCAAGTTGCCTCTCGGTTAGCCGCCCTTGTTTCAAGTCTTTGGCTTGACCTTGCCCTTCAGATTTTACGTGATGTAGTCGAGGCACTTCAAGCTATCAACCTCCATATCCTTCTCTTGGAAACCTTCATAAAAGACCTTTAAATTGTGACCATTAACTTTGAACACTTTTCCCGTTTTTTTACTTTTAATCTCTACTGCACCATGATCATATACATTAGTAACAATGAACGGTCTCACCCACCGGAGCGTAACTTACCAGAAAACCATAAGATGAGAGTCATAAAGTAATACATTTTGACCAATCTCAAATGTCTTACGAGAAAGGTACTTGTTCTGAAATGTTTCGGTCTTGTCCTTGTAGATGTGAGAGTTCTCGAAGGCTTCATTTTGGAATTCTTCCAACTTTTGAAACTTTAGCTTCCGGTGGGTACCCATTTCATTGAACTCGATGTTCTTCTTGTCATTCATAAACTCCACAATTCCCAGCAACTTATCATCTAGCTTGAATTTTTTTGCAATCTCTTTGACTGAATTTTTTTCAAAGTTCCTACTCAAAACTAACTCTAAAAACTCATGGTTAGTCAACTCAAAGCATTTTCCAGTCAAAGGTCGAACAATATCTATGAAATTTAAAGACTGGACATCACTTGGGTACCTCTTCTCTTCAAAAATATTGAAGTTAATGACCTCCCCATCAAATTCATTGATAAAGTTCCATTGTACACATCGATTTTGGTTTTTGTTGTTTTAAGAAAAGGTATACCTAAAAGTATGGAGCTTGAATTTGGAGAGTCATCATCTCCCATATCTAGAACATAAAAATCACTCGGAAGAACAAGTTCAATGACTTGCACGAACACGTCCTCTACTACACCTTTTGGGTGTACTGTATATCGGTCGGCAAGCTGAATGATTACACCAATTTTGTTCAATGTTCCTAGACCAATTTATTTGTAAACAGATCATGGTAGGACATTTATAGATGCACCCAAGTCAAGTGTAGCTCAAGGTACATGAAGATTCTCAAATTTTCAAGGCACGGTAAAGACATCAGGATCATTGCACTTCATGGGCATCCTCTTTTGCAAAACCGCTAAAATGTTCTCACCAACTTTTACCGTTTCATTGCCATTGAGTTTCTTTTTAGATATGGAAATTTCTTTTAAGAACTTAGCATATCTAGGTACCTATTTGATGGCATCAAGGAGGGGATATTGACTCGAACTTTCTAGAACATTTGCACGATCTCAATCCCCTCTCATTCGTTCTTTTTGCTCACCAATCTTTCAGGAAATGGAGCGACTGAAGTATATTTGACTTTGGTGGTGGCAGGCTTCTTTTTGTTGGATTTTTCTTTATAATCCTCCTTGGTCGGCTTCTCCACCACTATCTCCTCTTCTTTTTCTTGATCAACCGATATTGATGGTCCATCATAACTCTTTCTACCTTTTAATGTGATGGCACATACGTTATGCCTTAGGTTCGTCTCGGTTGAGCAAGTAACTTTCCTTTAGATTCCAATATACTAATCGAAGTTGCAAGCTGTGAAATTTGTTGCTCTAGGTTCTTGATGATTGCTTTTCTCACTTGTTGAAAGGTTTAGATGCTAGTGACCAAACTCTTCACTATGTCCTCTAAGTACATACTTGATGAACCCGCTTTTTGAGATGGATGTTGTGGCTGCCTTGGTTGAAGTTTTGTGGTGGAAAAGGTGGTCTTTGTTTGTATTGAGGTGGTTGACTTGGTTGATAACCCATATTTTGGTTGTTATTCCACCCTTTATTGCCTCGATGTTAATCGTAGTTCCTATTATTTGGCCCGGTATAACCTTCTATTATTTGCACTTCTTCCATGTATTCTTGTAGTTATGGGCACATATATGTTGGATGTCCCACTTGAGTGCAAATATCTCAAGGATGGGGTGTGAGCTGCACACCTTTGTCTTTGGCGAGCATCAGGACCACCATTGTAAGCTCAGGTATTTGAGCTTCAATTTGAGGAGTGTGCACCTCTTTCACACCTCAGGGTGGATCCATGTACCAAATATCTTCATGAAAAGTGTGCTTAGAATCTTCAGCCATATTTGTTGGAGTTTTATCAACAATTGACCCTCCACTTGAAGCATTGAGGAGTCATCTCTCCCATGGTAGCATGATTTCACAAAAGTATTGGACCGTGAGTTTTGTAAGAGACCGTGAGTTTTGGACGTGCTTTTTGCCAGAACGTGCTTTTTGACCATGATTTTTGCCAGAACGCACTTTTTGAACGTGCTTTTTGTTGAAACTTCAATTGGCCTCTGATCTTCATTTCGCCTTCATTTTATCTTCAATCGAAGTCGTGTTCCTCAAATATAATATGTGATGAAAATGACAAACACGACATGTGTCGGTGTAACACGGATTGTGCTTCAAACGTGGTCATTTGCTATGATGAAATGCAACGGCTCGGGTTATGTCTTCAAGGTCTCTTCCGTGACATGACCGGTCCATCTTCTCTCCATGCTTCAATGCTCAAAGCTCCATCATCCAAGCTCCATTCTCGTCTTCGTACTTCTAATGCTCCCAGCTCCATAATGCCTACAAATTTTAATTAAAAATAATGAAATACCAAGCATTCCGAATAAAACATGCAAGTGCCCAAATAATTAACTAAAATACAAAAATTATGAAGTAAAATGCAATGAAAAAACAAAAATAGACGTACAAAATAGATGCATAAAATGCACCTATCAAACCTTCCTAAACTTAAGCCTTTCTTGTCTTAAAAAAACAAAATTTAGAATACATACCTACATAGAAAATTCATTGAAAATCGTTGTTTAAAATGTTATCCATTATGAAAAATATTCAAACCATCAATTCTATCTCACCAAACTCTAAAAAAATGAACTAGATATTTTCTATATCAAAATCTCATTTGACATATTTACGGTCTTCTACTTTCTAAACCGTTTTATCAAGTAGTCTTTATGTCCAGTAAAGCCTGAAATTTTGTTTAATTTGTTCATTTTACCCTTCTAGCCGGTTTTACCCGTAAGTTTTCACAAAAATGCCGGTTTACCCTTGAACGTGTTTTATGTATAGTAAACTCCGAAGTTTTGTTTAATTTGTTCATTTTTACCCTTCTAGCCGGTTTCCAGGTAACCTACCGGTTACCTAATGCCAGTAAAGTCCTTGAATTTTCAAAAATGTTTGGATTTACCCTTAAGTTTTTAAAAAATATTCGGATTTACCCTTACATTAATTATTATTATTATTATTATTATTATTATTATTATTATTATTATTATTATTACATGTTTAATTGTATAAAAATGGTAAATCTTATCTGTAATCGAGTGTTTTTATTGAGGTTTTCTAATTACGAGGGTTTTATAATTGTTACGTTATGTTTCTAATTAATGAATATTTATTTTGCTTATCTATTTAGTATGATGTTTGATAATAAATACATATTTATACTTGGTAATATGTACAAATACATATAATTATATCTTTTATATAATATAAACCATATAAATACATATTTTTATATTTATATGTATATAATATATTTTTATATGAAATAAATATATATTTATACTTATACCTACTAAATACAAATAAATACATTTTTAATATATAAATACATTTCTATAGGAATACATGGGCATTCAAATGTATATATAAATATTAAATACAAGTATATATATTTTAAAATATATATTTATATTAGTAAAAATAATTTTATACATTTAAAAATGTATTAATAATAATAATAATAATAACAATAACAATAATAATAATAATAATAATAATAATAATAATAATAACAACAACAATAATAATAATAATATGTATAAAAATGTATTAAAAACATATGAAATATTTTTATACATTTAAAAATGTATGTATAAAATATTTTTATACAATTAAAAATGTAATAATAATAATAATAACAACAACAACCAAGGTAAGGGTAAATTCGAACATTTTTGAAAAATTTAAGGGTAAATCCGAACATTTTTTAGAATTCAAGGGTTTTACTACCGGTTACAAGGGTAAAAATGAACAAATTAAACAAAACTTCAGGTTTTATTGGACATAAAACATGTCCAAGGTTAAAACCGATATTTTTGTGAAAATTTATGGGCTTTTATGTCATTTTCCCTACATACATTCATAAAAAATCCAATGAAAATCGTTATTTAGTCGGTTTGAAAACGAAAATAAAGTATTGAATTACTTATCCGCCTTTTCTCACTACAAGTCAAGGTTGACAATAAAAGGATGGAGCCTAGATTATCATATATTTACGTGTACATTTTATATTAGTTTTCATGATTATTCAAAACAATCGACTTGTGAAGAATTAGTTTTAGAATGACAATCCGGTATTTAAAATATAGTTCTTTCTAATTCGTTCAAAAACATACATTTCCTTGTTCATTCCAATACACTAAATAAAAAAGTGATCTGTATATCATTTTGGTCAAATTCAACACAAAAAAGTTGAAAAATAAACAAAAAAAACCAAGAACTTCATGATTATTTCCTTGTTTGGCGTGATTTGTTCTTCAATTACGACATATATGTCTTAGCTATACAGAATGATAACTTTGTACAGACATCAATCAGTTTATCCCACTTTGTGTCATGAACGGTGAACCATGACAAACTTGGCCGGTGATAAGGGAGGGCAATGTGGGAATGTGTCCGGGGCCCATTTTTTTTAGGGGCCTAATTTTTTTAAGTATATTCATTATTTTGTTATTTAAAGATATATACTGCTACTTGCCTCCCGGGATTTGTGAAACACATATCAAGAGGTAAGTCTAAGAAATGTAATCAACGATCAGAACAAAATAAAAGGAAACAAATCAAATAGAAGAAGAAAAGATTATGTATCTATAACTGCTCCTGAGAACTTGCTACCATAATCATCCGCTTCAAGTTGAATCTTTACCATTGAAGTCATCCTCTCTTGGTTCTCACCATGCCGCTCGTCTTCATGGATCTATCCGACCATTTGCACACCGGTCGTCTTCCTAGTCACCAATCTTTGTTTGCATCTATATCAAATGTGTCGTTGTCATTCTGAGTTATTGTCTTTTAGGACGACCTTGACAAAGGTAATGCTTTTTTAATTTGTTTTGTTCTTTTGGGTTTGTCTGTCTAATTTGTTTTGTGTTTAATCAATTACTGATGACTTTTTTTTTTGTTACTGAACTCTATTGGAGGATTGATTGTATCAAATGTGCTCCAACTGTCCATATTGATGCCTTGATTGATTTTTAGGTATATACGTTGGTGTTTGTTCTCTTATTCTTTCTAAAGGGTCTAGTGTTCTCAATTATAAGTTTGAGTGTTATTCTTATGTTTAATTTAATTAGTTTTCCAATGAACACTTCTATCAAGTACGTAAAGGTTTATTTAACTATAGTGTAGGTACATAATTGTTTTTATATTTACATTTGTATTAATATTTAAGCTTAGAAATTATATAAACAATATATAAGGTTGCTTTTAGAATATCAATCTTAAAACAAACAAATTGGTATCGCATACTACTAAATTGTTAATCATATAGGATAAGCTTATCGTTTAGAGTTTGCTCTCATTGAAAACAATTTGGATACTTCTATGTTTCTAAAATGTTAATCATATAGGATAAGCTTATTGTTTAGAGTTTGCTCTCATTTGAAAACAATTTGGGTACTTCTATGTTTTGGCCCCCTATTTCTATTGCTCATGTTTTGTCCTTTGGTCTAAGAGCCTTTTTTTTTTTTTTCTGGCTCATCCTGGATATTTGAATCCTCATGACCGGCCCTGATGACGAAACATGAATCAAGTTATGCATCGGTGCCATCAAGTTATCACTCCTAGCATTCCAAACATATACGACAAATCGTAGAATTCTGTGACTTTAGTTTAACAGCTGAGAAAGTGAGTAATAATTAGCAATATCACTGTATTGCATAATTGTATAACTTTGGGGAAAATGACAAAAAAGAATAAAAGATTATGCATAATTATCCAAAAAGAAAATTAAAGTGACATTTCATCTTCTCTGTTAAGCAAAACTCAACTTATTCGATTCTCCTAGCGCACTGTTGTACTTGATGACATACCACACCAGCTAGGTTGTGTCAGCTAGCCAGAGTGGACAGAAGTGCTAGGATTGAATAACCAATAAGTTTATCAAAATGAATCAGCTTGTTTAGTCGAGCGTCTGTGAATTTTTTGATAGACCCACTGGATTAAAGATCCACACTCACGTCCGTTGACATTTTGGCCTTTGGATGGGTAGGAGGGAAACATGCTTGTGTGGATCTTAATGGAGTCTTCCCTTTCGTCAGTTTGAGGAACTGGGGTTTCACAGCGGGGCATGCCGCTTTGACAATCGTCTCATGCAAAATGGCAAAGCACGAGAATGCATTCATTGAAAATTAACATGTGTTTATATCTTTTGTATTTGATACTTTTTGGTTTTCTCGCACTAGAGGTGGCGGAGCTCCTCAACAGAGTTCAATGAGTCATGTATTCTAATGTTATCATGGGCGGATCTATAATAGATCTCGGGGTATCCCGAGATACCCCTGAAAAATAAATTCGGTAGTGTAAACTTTTTAGAAAAATTACGTTTAATGTAGTGTATTTATACATAATATTAATATATTTAGCGAGACAATAACATAAGTTGTAGTTGGTTCAAATGGTTAAGGTGTTAAGGAATGGTAATGGAGATTGCAAGTTCAAATCTTCTTTCAAGCATTTATCTTCTTTTATACTTATTATATAATGATGTTGTGAAAATTAAACATAAATATTGAGTTGTTTAAGTGGTAAAGTGCTAAACTTTTAAGTTTGAGGTCCTAATTTCGAATCTTGGCGCTTACATGCGTTTACTTAATTTTGTTTATCGCTTTTTAATTTGTTTTTTAAAATTTTAAAATTGTCCCACATCGGCCATAAATGAAACATAACTCATATATATTTGTTATATAAGCAACACAAGCTTCTTAATTCTCAACCAGTTAAACTTCTGAATGGATTTGGGTTTAAACCTGAAACCGAGTTTGAAAAACCGAGAAACCGAACCCATCGGTTTGGGATACCTCTTTGCTTTGACCTAGGCTCCGCCACTGAATGTTATATCTCCTAGATCCGTTGATGTATTCAAAAGAATTGGTTTTGTCATTCTGAAATGACTAGAAGCACAACTTGTTGTCTGTTTGCCTTCCATCGATATGTATTGATTATTTTTTATTGAACATTAATTTGAAAACAAATTAGTAATTAGTAACTAGACGAGGAACCCCGCTTTGCGGGGTATGGATTTGTTTACAATCTTCATATATTTTTAGTCTATAACACGTGAAAGTCCAAAAGTAAAAGCATACCAACTTCACGTCTAAATAAATAGTTTCTTCTTTTTTTGGATATGCACTGCAATTGCTGTGAACTTTGTCAAAGAAAGTCGAATTAGTTATAAGTCAAAAAATCAAGTGTGTTGCTATTTATTAGCTTATTATGAATAAAAAGTCAAACTTCATTGTTATTCTCTGCAATTTTCTTGATAAGGAATGGTAATGGCAGAATATTTAAATAAAGTATAAAAATTGACTCTTATAACAAATCGTACTAACAGTTCACTACTTTCAAAGGCATTGTATTTTATTGTCCATAAAGAAGTGTAAGTACATTTTATAGCAACCTTATGATCATTCAATGCATAATAAGCCGAGTTTTTTTTAAAAAAAAATTTGGTCCTCCTGAACAAAAGAACCTAAAAAAATGGATTGAGAAATGGAAACAACATCCAAATACAATATAATACTTTCAAAAATAAAACCAACTATAGTAACAACCCACTTTCAATTTTTTCTATTACTATATTGAAATTTAAAAAAAAAAATTAAAAAAAAAAAAAAAAACAAAAAAAACAAAAAACAAAAGTATTAAACCCGACTAACCATTACGAAATTTGCATCATCAGGAACAAATTTTAATAAATCATCCAATAGTCTGTTTTAGTAAAAATGATATCATTTGAACTATTGTAAACAAACTGCTAAAGGTTCCTAATGGAACCAAATTTTTTATTGCTTCTTGATGAAATCTAATATTTAACTAATTACATTTGATTCATCATTTCACCAACGAATCCTCTAAATATTACAATTTCTAAAAATGGAATTAAAAATATTGCAAAAACAAATGATATATCAACTTATATTAAAAATAAATTTTACGTAAGTAATACAATAAATCATTAATGGTGTAGGTTTTATTTCACAACCATTAGACCCATTGCTTACAAATCCATTAAGGAAAACCATAATCAAAGTTCAAAAACATAAGCAGACAACGTACAAAACTAAAACTTGAAGATTAGGTCATACCAATTACCAGGGGCTAATCGTCACGTGTATTGGATCTTTTTCTTATTCTTATTTCAAGCAAAAGCACTTGCTCCAATTTCAATAGACATTCTCTTTATCCTAAACATAATGAAATCACACTTCATATCACTAAGGAGTAAGGAAGAAAGGACGTGAAACTTCAAAGGATACCAAAACAGTCAAAAGGAAGCAGATATAATACCCATTAGAAAGGTCACGTGTATCATTGCTCTGTTTAGCAATTGAAATATGGTCAACTAATGTTAGGCAAAGTTACATTTGGTTATACTGATACATTATCTTAATCCAAAACTTGAAAAATAAATGAAAATTAAAGAATCATATATATCACATACCTGTTTCATTCAAGTAGTAGGATTCTTTAAGTGATGCAAAATCACGGAGCAGATACTCATCCGTTGAAAGAAGGCGGTGGAGGAAATGTAATTGGAAGCCGGTGACTCCCCAACAAAAAGTCTGTAGAGAAAACAATGTTTATCTTCTTGTCCATCCGATCGAACACCCTAATGGAATCAACACTCACCTACATCAGGAAACCCGAAAATTAGGGTTGAGTATAATTGTAGCTCCGCATGGTTCCATCGCAGGTGTCGTGGTGTTCTTCTCCACCGAGAAAAAGATAGACTGATGACTCATTACAGTGGCACTATCTGTAACATCCCAAAATTCAAGACTAAAAATTTTTCTTGATAAAACATTACTTAAAGAAAAATCATCAATCCAAAACATAATCAGAGTGTTAATTTACAAAACACATGTTCGTTATCAGAGTAAAACATTCTCAGGCTGTCTAATCTATGGTGTGTGCCATGCGATCACCCCGAGCTCCTCCCTTCGTTACCGGAAGTACCTGAAACCAAAACTGAAAACCGTAAGCACGAAGCTTAGTGAGTTCCCCACCCTACCACATACCATGCATAACCACATACTGCACATACTGGGCCACGCCCGCCACTCTGGGCCTCGCCCTCTACCTCGGGCCTCGCCCGCTACAACGACCCCGCTGCTCCAGGCCTCGCCTGGCTTCGAGCCCCGCTCGGATACAGATCTGTTTCACTTAGGCTTCGCCTGTCACAGGGCCTCGCCCGCTAACATATAATAGCACATAAACATATCACAACACATAAGCTAAACACATACTAACGGATCCTGTCCTGAGGCCTCACCTATCCTGAGCCTCGCCCTTGTCCTGCTACTGATGAGTCATGGAACCCCGTCCATGCTCCTACTGGTAGTGAGATACGGGCCCAGCCCATACTCACTCTTTCCCTAACTTGGGCCTCGCCCCTGATTTGTTGCTAACGAGATTTGGAACACCATCCAGACTCTGCTATCAGTGAGATACGGGACCTCGCCCACACTCACCTCCCTACCAGGCACATACAAGTATCACACAGACAACAAGTATAAACTATCACATAAACCATTCCTTGGGCACCCGTCCGCTATCATTGGACCTCGTCCTGAATATCATACTAGCATACTGTGCCTAGGGCTAACCCCCGGGTCTTCTACTCATAACTATATGGGCCGGCATTGTGGCCGTAGACCCATTCACACAAAAGGGAAACTCACCTGCACTTTGCTGAACTTGCTGATAATCCCTCTAGCTGCTGCCCGGCAACTCTCTGAACTCCTGCTCCACTAGCTCCCCGAGCTACTAATATCAATGCAACACTTAGTCTAACTGACCCCCGAAAGTCAACCAAGTCAACGCTGGTCAAAGTCAAAGTCCTGGCCAAAGTCAACCTCCCAGGTCAACCCTACTCGCCGAGTCTGCCTACTGACTCGTCGAGTTCATAAGCTCAGAGTCCTTCCATTCGTGACTCAACTCGCCAAGTCAGTCCATGACTCGCCAAGTCTACCGATTTCCGAGTCCTGACCTGTCTAACTCACCGAGTCTCCACTCGACTCGCTGATTCAAGTCTCAACTCGAAGGTTTGGTATTTCGTGACTTGACTCGCCGAGTCCAAGAACAGACTCGCCGAGTCCAAGAACAGACTCGCCGAGTCCAAGACAACCTTCAACAGACTCGCCGAGTTGTTCTTCCAACTCGGCGAGTTCCTGCCCAACTTCATCTGACTCGCCGAGTCAACCCTTGTGACTCGCCGAGTCGCTCCAACTCTTAATCCATGCAGTGGCTTTTCGAGCCAAACAGGGGCTCCAACACATAGATCCATACTTCCAAGGCTTATTCCTCACGTAAAGTGGAAAACTTTACGTGTAGATATGGAGATCTAGGCTCAAAACACTCCAAACTAGGGTTTATGACAACCATGCTTCACCAACATACCAAGAGCTGATACTTTATGGGATTCTAGACCAAAACAAGCATGGACCTGAGGTAGCAACCTCAGATCTGAACTTCTAGCTCGAATGGTCACTTATCATGCCAAGAATGCCCAAAACTCACACATAGATCTGGGTGCAAAGGAGTCCAAGAACTAGTTTATTACATCCAAATGTTCAGAAATGTCTTCCTAATCCCGGATCTATAGCCCCTTCTTGCACCTCCAAGATCCTTCTTCCTTCTCCAAGCTTTAATGCACTCTTCAAGGCAATAATTAGCTCAAAAATGGATATGGCGGCTAGGGTTTGGTGTTCTGGGTTGGAGAGGCAGTAAAGGAACCCTAGGGAAGAGAATGAGGCGCTTAAATAGGCTCCAAGTCCCGAATTTAGGATTTTCCTCGTTCAGACCAGACTCGCCGAGTCTCCTTAACCGACTCGCCGAGTCAATCACTTACTCATTGACCTGGATCCCGCTCGGACTCGGCGAGTTCCTCCTTGGACTCGACGAGTCGTCCCTTAAACTTAGGGTTTCCTTTCCTTTCTTGGCCTTCCTGACTTTGGGTGTTACACTATCTTTTTTACACTGAAGGCACCTTCAGCAAAAACATAACAAAATAATACGATTGCAGATGAAATAGAAAAAAAATTTAAATAAACTAAATTTAAAATCTTGCTATCATCGAAGAATGTATATACTTATTTGGGACGGGTCATCTTTGAACTTATATTTTCCAACAGTCATCCCAACCAAACTAATATGGTCCGTCAATTTGGCACGAAGCATAATTATTTTTATCAGTTGTGATCATTAATATATGTTTGAGAGGAAGCAGCAACAGATGCCAAAGCATTCAAAGCCCCTTGTTGTAGCACCTGCTTTGGAAAATACAAAAATGATTTAGTGATCCTATATTCACATCTTAAGCTTATTGCAAACTATTCATAAAAGTTCCTTTTTATTCCAAAAAAAAAAATAAAATAAAATAAACTCAATTATTTTTTACCAAAAAGACCCTGAATTGTTTTTTCAAAAAGACTTGTGTTATAGCAACTTACTTTTATTTATTTGTTTATTATAATAGACTACTTTTATTTCCATAACAGCTTACTTTTATTTATTTCTTTATTATAGAATCCTACTTTTATTTCCTTCTACCATAACAATCTACTTCTAAAAATTTACCAAACCATACCAATATAATACATATGTGAGTCATTCGAGACCTTTTGTGTAGTTTTGTTTAACTGCAGCACCTCCTGCATAGATCCAACCAAGAAGCTCCATAGACCTTGGTGCACCTCTGTCTACAGTCTTTGAGAACCATGACAATGCATTGGCATGATCAGGCTTAACACCTCTAAAATGAAAATGGTTTGAAGTGATATTGACAAATTTTGCTCAAAACCGTGTTCACCAACCTAAATTCATCAAAGCAAAAATATCCAGTAAAAATATAAACAATCATTAGCACCTACACATGGAAATTGAATTGATACAACATATTTTTGACTTAATGAGAACATAGGTTGATCTAGTGATTTGATATGGGTCTTTTTTTGACGTAATGTAAAAAAGAATAACTCATTTTTACAAATTTACCCTCAAACCGAATGATATGTCTCAAAAGTTATTCGAGCATCAAACATAAGAAAAGAGTTGAGACCTGGAAAATAATTTTGAAGCTGGGAATCAGAAAATAGCAGGTGACTATAGATACATCATAATAGTTCCATTGAAGGAACTTTTGTACCACTGAAATCGTAATTGATCTTTGGGGATGTTGTCGATAAGATTCATTTGATAGTGTAGAGAGAAAGCTTAGGGTTAATGAAGGTGAATAGCTGGAGAAGTAACTAATAATCCTTTCTTAATGATCTCCTTATCTCGTTTGTTTTTTTCCCCTTTCCTCAATCCATGTTTTAGCAACCAAAAACCTACAAAAATAACAAAATCTTTTATATGACCCAGAAACCCAGAAAGCGATCACAATACATGAATAGAAACATGAGGGAAAGAAGCAAGTGACTCTTTTACCTGGGTAAGATATGACGTCCAACAACAAAAAATGTATGTTGTTTGCGTACCTGATTTCGCATCAACCAACCAATTTCATAAATAATTTTTAAGCACATATCAACTTTAGTAAATATAAACAAAATCATCAAAAGAAAAAACCCGATAATTACCTGATATCAAGTTATCGATGTAGATGGAATCCAAAGGAACCGAGGAGGAATGGATATACAATTGTTTGAATCTGTGATAATTACTTGATATCAGGTAAACCCTACAATTTGCAAACCCATCGACCGAATCTGTAACAGATGCTACAAAAAACAATTCATTTATGTAATCGGACGACAGGTGGTGGTGGTGGAGACTGAGAGAAAGCGGGAGTGTGCTGGAGATGCAAGAAAGGGGAGCGCCATAGTATTAGCGATGGAACGACGCTAACACGAAGTGAAATAGACGGTGGTGAAAGGATCGAGATGAAGAAGCGGTGGGAGATAAAAGGAAGACGGTGGAAGGATCAGGAAGTAAAGACATAACCTATGGTAACCGGAAAAAAAAAGTACAGCAATCCAAACGTAATTGGCTAGGAAAACGGCTGACAAACATGTGGAGAGACCAGAAGAGTAAGCAGCGAAAATATGAGGAAAACGTTAAATACCGTCCAAAACACAAACCATTCCAAATTAGGAAACCCCGGTATAAAGTTAGGGCCATTTGTGACAAAAAAAAACGTTGAAGTTCACTATTCTTTTATATCTATATATAATTACTAACTATTAATGTGATGTGGTTGAGCCGAATACGAGATCAGTGTTGTTAATTGCCAGACACAATTGTTTTGTTTGGCTTAGACTTATACGGCCCAAACGGTCCCAATGTGGCAATGTCACGACGAAATCTGTTAATAAGGCAGGTTTATAATAACATGACCGGGCCTTCATCATGGGCCAGTTAGTGTTAAATTGTGACATGTATCTTAACTATACAAATTTGTTAGCTCGTAAAAAAATCAATTAGTAATTATGAAACCTTGAATATAAACACTTATTTAAATTATTAGTAGTATTTATGAAGGGTATGTTTGGCAATAATTCTTTTTAGAATTTTTAGTTTTACATGTTAAAAAATCCAATTAATAAAAAAGATTTGTTTCGCGGTTATTTTAAATAATAAATCATAATCCAAAAGCTAATTAAATTTTGGGAGCTTTTAGAGTTTTTAGTTTTTTTTTAAGTTTTTACGCATACTCTGCTTTTATATATATATATATATATATATATATATATATATATATATATATATATATATATATATATATATATATATATATAGAGAGAGAGAGAGTGTTAGGTTCAAATGTTTTCACTATCTATTGTGTGCATGTATGATTGATTTTGGACCAATCATTTTAGTTATTTTAAGAAAGTAATTAATGCATATTAAATGCTGAAGATATAATTAATATTCATTATATCTTCAACATGTAATATGCATTAATTACTTTCTTAAAATAACTAAAATGATTGGTCCAAAATCAATCATACATGCACACAATAGATAGTGAAAACAAAATAACATAACTCTCTCTCTCTCTCTCTCTCTCTCTATATATATATATATATATATATATATATATATATATATATATATATATATATATATACTAGCAAATTACCCGTGCCAAGCGGCGGGCGAGAATGAATTTTTCAGAATTTAGTTTCTAGAGACGATTATTTTCCTTTAGGCACGAGCTAGTTCCTTATGGTCTTTTCGTAGACTGTTTTGTGTCGGATGATTTTTTTCAAGAGATTGTTTCTAGCTAGGTACATATTTGTACAATATAGTGGACAAATAAGTAAAACTCATGGCTACACATGAGCTAAGGTAATTTACGGGCATTTGGGATTGTTTACGGGGTTCAAAATGGTATTTCAACTTTTAATATCTAAAATAGTATTTTTCGAACACCCATGATAGTTAAGTGAAATCTTTTCGAAAATATTAGGACTTTTCTGATTTCCCTAAGAACAAACATGTAAAATTTTCAAGAAACTAATGCAAACATATCAATACAAAATAACTTAACCATTAACATTTTTTTTGTCTTTTTAATAAGATTTATGTTATACATATTATAAAAATAAATTTACTTGCTAGGACTGAAATGTTTTTAAAATGACTTGGCTATATATTTTAAACATTTAAACAAAATTAATTAATAATAATAAATAATTAAGTCCGATGACATTCAATCTCAAGTCTAACCCATCATAGTCACATGTGAAATCTGACATAGCCAACAAAATTCAAGAAAAGAAGCAAAAAACATAATAAATTGCAAGTTAATAGTTTGGCATAATTTAAAAGTAATTAAAAAAAAATAATGCATGCGTCTCCTGTAGCAAAATGAAGAGCAACGATATGAAAAATCTCATCAACACCCCCACCATTACTACTCAAACAAACCTGCAACTAATTCAACATAAAAATAAAGAAGGAAATAGAAATTAGGAATGATCATTCATAAACCAAAAAGAATAATATTATGTCATTATAAGAAAATAATATTGTAATTTACTTACAAAGATAATAAATTTGAAAAAAAAAACATTATATGGGTTATGTTACAATTTTCCCTTACACTCGATAGTTTTTTTTTTAATTTTTTTCATTTATATGGTATGAACCATTCTATTCCGGTCTAGATTTAATCATACCAAATAGTATATTGATAAATTAAGGTTGTAAGGAAGGAAACACTTGACTTCCACCATTATTCTTACAACATTGTGCTCTTGTTGATATGATGGATGTGTACCTTCCAAGTTGAATCCATTTTATTCCAATATAGCAACAAAAAAGTAAAATATCATTTGTTGACTAATTTACAAAATTCCGGTGCATCCTTAGTAATGTCATTGATTCCAAATAAAAAAGTTGAAACACATGTTAGATAAAGATGATCGAGGAGTTTCTTTCATTGTAGGTTGACCCATTCATTTTTGGGTTAACAGCTGTCATTTTCAATTACTTTTTATAAGAATTGTCAATTTTGGTTAACATGTATTATTTTCATATTATTTTTATTTGACAAATAAAAATAATAGTTAATAAAAGTATTCATTAATAACTAAAACTCTTTAGAAAATAAAAAAAAATGTTTTTTTTTTTTTGCAGATGAAAGTAATTATTTTACAATAATCAAAAGGTAGAAACTATTTTATCCATCTTGGCATCTTTATAGAAATAACAATGTACTGAAGTACATTGTTATTTCAGAATTAACCTTGTTTTTTTGTAAAATACATTGCCATTTCTTTTGGAACAAAAAATTATTTTCATTAACAAAAATAAATTATTTTCATTGCTATTTCATTCATAATAACAACTATTTTAGTAATTTTACCAATGGAATAATGAAGTTATGTAATTAGAAAGCAAATCGTATCAAATATATAGTATCAAAAATTGTAATTTGTAATTTTTTGTTTCATGTAAATATAGTTGGTACTTTTTTCTGTACATATGGCTATTGTTAGGCTTAACACCTCTGTGTGGTAACCTGTGACAAACACAAAAAAGAAATATTATCAATCATAATTTAAAACTACTGTTCGAAATCGCAAGATGAAATAAAGAAATTACCTATTTGTTTAGCAGCACCGTAGTCAATAAACAGAATGTATACCCAACCAACAACATTCTAGCCCCATTTCATGAAAGTTGCATCTATTGGTCTCTTTCACAGTACACGATTTCACATTGCATCTGATGCTTTGAAATTACTCTGTTTCACATATTCAACAACTCGAAAGTGTTAATGACATCATATCTTTTATTAAAAAAGTCATACTTTAAGTTTAGAAATAAAGAAACCTAGTTCCACAAAGCCAAAAGTTCTAATAGCAACAACGACTTAATCATCTCCCAAAGCTTGGGAAGACCAAGCTTCTCGGCTTCGATCGATTCTTTTAACGGCAAAAAATTATGTAACAGTTTCCTCCATTAAGAGCAACAAGCTCATATTGATAACAAAAGAATAAGAAATAAACAATGTAATACATATTTAGTCATATTGGAGATACGGTCTTGGATCTGAACTCATAAATCATGGAATATGAGATAACTCAGAAGTCAAAACCAAGAATAAAAAGGGTTAACTAATACTTAGACTTCAATAGAATTTTGTAAATATATATAATAAAAATGTTTAAAAAGCCTTACAACTGAAATCACATAAAGCATTTTAATTAAGAATAACTAATTTTTGCTTCTTTCAAGTTAAATGACCATTGAGTAATTCCATCCAACACTTGGTGTTCCAATTAGAATATTGGATGACTTTTCCACCTTAGAAAAGTAAGTATTTCTATATTCATATTGTATACTGGCCTATATAGTAAATCAAGAAATTAGAAATGAAATAGGCACAAAAAAATGATTCATTAACATTGAGTGTACAACACTCATTATCTAATTGAACTTAATGAAAAAATAACCAACACAAAGGTGTTAACATTTTCTTACTTTGCAAGCGTAAGAAGGTTCAAGACATATCCCTAAAAACAGTCGTGTGTATCACTTATATCCACCTCAAATAACAATCAAATGCTTCTTAAAAATGAAAAATGACAAAAAAAATGATTTTTTCTTATAAATGACAATCGATTTTTTGTAGAACCTGTGAAATCATTAAAAAAAACACAAATAACCTATGAAATTAGAATCTACAATAAGCAAAATGTTTAAAAATTATACCTTTAATCAAACTAAAAAATGTGGGGTTGGCTCCAGAAAGTCGTAATGAAATTCATTTGTGTGTGTGTGTGAGAGTGAGAGGGAAGTGTGGGGGTTTCCAGTTCGAAATGGTGTGGGATCGTGGTCCACAGTGGCACTTGTGGTGAAAACGGAGGTCTGGGTTTTCTAGAGGGTAGAGTGCAACCATGGAATGGTCGTGACGTTAAATGTCCGGAGAGATTTAGTGAAGAAAAAAAATTGAAGCATGAGAATTGTGGTTGATGCATCATGGAGGAGATGTGATCGGAGTTCCAATAGTGGCTGACCAATAAGATTGCTTCGAAGGAACAGATGACGGCTAGGGTTGAACCGGAAGAAAATGCATGTCCTTCCATAATTTCACTCTAGTCATTGGTCATATAGGGAATGGGTCTGAGATATGAGGCAAGGCGGGCTGTAATTCACATTTGCCGATATCTCAACATCATCAATACGACTCGATCAAAATGCTACATTTAAGGATTATTTGGATAAAAAATGTTTGAAATTTTGAATGAATCCCGAATTGAGGGAAGGAGAGATAAGATTTGCTGAGAAATATAAGAATTCAAAACGTGTTTAAAATTTAATATTATTTTATTGGTGATTATTTGTACTTTTAGCTTAACGGTTTGGATGTCTTAAAAAAATAATATTATTATATTCAATTTATTTTTAGAAATAATGAGATTTCTTTTATAAGATAGTGTATATATATATATATATATATATATATATATATATATATATATATATATATATATTCTAATAAATGAATAGTTTTAATCTCTTTTTGCCAAGTGTCACTCTAACACAACACCTCATTAATATTATGCAATGTGTCATCTAGATATATTAGGTAATTCATTTCAAAATTCAAATTTACATTTCTAATTATATGTTGAATTTGAAGTTATAATAACTTTAAAATTTTGAGATATCTTTTAATTAATAATTTATTTAAAATGAATTATTTAAAATAATTGATTAATAATTATAATTTTTTATTATAAAAGTTTAATTAGTTTTATAACCGTGGTTTCCACGGGTTATAAACTAGTATATATATATATATATATATATATATATATATATATATATATATATATATATATATATATATATATCATATAAGACTTGAACTCCCAGGTTTGGTTGAATGACACATTTGTGTCACGTGTCAACTTTAGATACCGTTTGTGAACGACAGACCTTTTGGTTTGAGTTATTTGGCTTTATCTTTTATCCTTTACACATTTGAAAATGTTATAGCTGATTTTATTAAACACTTCCACACTAATAAAAGCTACAACTTTTAGTTATCATATTGTTTCACCAAGAATACCTCTTATTGAGGAATAAAATTCAAGTGGATCGCAGGCGGACTATCGTTGTGTATGAAGGTTCGAAAGCGAGTGGTGCGTTTATTATAGTTATATAAGCCATGTACTAATCTCATACTTCATAATATTTTGGGGGGTTTGCTTCATTGTGTTTATTTTATATTTAGGTTTCATACTATAACTTTCAACTAGAAACCTAAACATCTTAAAGAAACAGATGATAACATGTTAAAAGAATACCAGTTTATAACATAAGTTTGTAAATACATATAACACTAGTTGTGAGACCCGTATATTATACGGGTTAATTAAAACAAAATGTTAATATAAACGATTAAATGAAAATTTTATTTGAATTTGAAATTCAAAATAACTGAAAATTATGAGAAAAAAAAATACAAAAAATAAATAAATTAAAATTATGTGTTTAGTTATCAAATTTGTGTACTAAATGGGTAAATTATAACAATACGTTAAACATAAAGGTTTAAACTGTAAATTTATTTGAAATTAAAATTAAAATTTAGAATTTAAAATTTGAAATGAATAGTCATTAGGTTTAATTTATGGAAACTAAATTAATGATATATTGAAATGAAAAATGAAGTAAATGACAAGTGGAAAATAAATATATATCTCAAAATTATGACAAAATGACATGTGGTCAATTGAATGGGAGAATGACAAGTGGCAAAATCATTTTTATTTATTAGGGTAGATTTTACCAATCACAATACGATTCATCTTTTACTACGGCCCAATGGTTTATGGCCCAAAGTATTCTTTCCATATGTCTTACCCCGTTAAAGTTACAAAATACAAAATGTGTAATTTATGAATTAACGTATAGTACAACAAACATAGTCGGGAATCCGACTAGGGATTAGAGGTGTGCACACATCAGATAAATATGAAACCGGATTTTAAAATTATCCGATTCGGATAAGATTGGATCGACATATAGGTTTCGGATATCCAATAAACTAGATTATAATCTGCGTTAAATGCGGACGAACGCATAAAAAACATACAAATGTCTACAGATATTGCATAATAATTATTAAAAAAAGTTATGGTTATTGTTATTTGAAATGTGTAAAAGATACATTGAAATCGATAAATATCTATAATCGTTGAAGGACCTCTTTGTACATAATATTTTTTGTTTTATTAGTTGAACGACATTTTTCGTCACATACGAGTACCTTCAAAATCATAGATAATTACATTAGTGTAATTTGAAGAAATATTGATGGGTCAAACATTAGAGACAAAACTTTTAGTTTTTTGTTCTTGAATAAGATGAAACAAAGTAGGTTGGTATGTTATAAAAATAAAACAATTTAATCGCTTTGTTGTAGTGTTAATATTGCTTATAAAATTGAATATGTGTGTATGTATGTATGTGTGTGTGTGTGTGTGTGTATATATATATATAGGTAGGTTTTATTATTTTATATGAAGAAAAGTAATAATTATAAAAGGCAACCTTATCTAAAAATAAATACATGAAATATTTTTGGAGGAAAAAAATCGAGATCATTAAAAAATTTATATATGGAATATACAAATTTAAATTAGGTGAAATTATAGATGAAATAATGACGATTAAATTGATAGGTTACGATTGAATCCGATTTTGAAAAGTTTAAATTTGATAAAGGAAACATGTAAGTTATCAAAACAAAACTTTTTGGATATAAAGAAAATTTAAATTTAAATTTGATAAAGGAACGCGTAAGAAATAAATGGTTGAAATATTTTTGAAGAGAAAAAATCGAGATCATTAAACAAATTTATATAAGGGAAATACAAATTTAAATTTGGTGAAATTATAGATGAAATTAATGACGATTAAATTGGTAGGTTACGATCAGAATTTGATTTTGGACAGTTTGAATTTGATAAAGGAAATGTGTAAGTCGTCAAAATATAAAATTTTAAATGTGGAGAAACATATAAAAAAATACAAATAAAATTATAAAAAGTCGACACAATAAAAAAATATATCCTAATAAATAAGAATCATTTTGCCGCATGTCATTTTCTCGTTCATTTTTTCACTTGACAATTTTTGGTATTTTGAATTAATTATTTTTCACTTATCATTTTTCTATGTTTTTCAATTATTTAAAAATGTTACTTAATTATATTGTTATATAAACATAAACATTTTAATTAGACAATTTATTCCATAATAAGATTACTTAATTTAAACATATACTGACAACCAATATAACGGTTTTTCATTGCATTAAATATTAACAACTATTTCATTTATTCAAATAAAGTCATAGAGTATAATTTGTGGAATGTTAAATGTTATATGAATTTAATTTTAGTGTATCATCAATGAAAATTATTTTCTAAATCATGATTGGTTTATTTTAAATTGATTATGAATATAAATGCTAGTTTTTATGTTTGTTCTTATTTATTTGGTGTTCTCAAAAACTTTGCATTAGACTTGGCGCAACTTTAAATAATTTTGGTATATTATCAATATAATTTGTTATATATCTTTCAATTATATGAAATATCAAATAATGACATTTCATTATTATTGTGATAATTTAGTTTATATATTACATTTTTACCAATGTTAGCGGTCTTATTTTTTTCTAATAACCGTAACGTTTTTACTAATTGTACATTTTACAAATCTCCTAATATCTTATAATATTTTTTATCTTACTTTATAATTTTTTATAACTATGTTATTTTCAAGATTTACTATCTTAAATACGAAACTTCGTTTACTGATTTGGACCAAAAAAGTTTCCCATGACCAAGATATGACCTTTTAAGGATAGGGACAGATTAGGGAAAAATGTTGAAATAAAAGTTTTGGCTTTTTAAATAAAAAACACATACGCACATTGTTATTAACTAAATATGTTAAAAACAAAATTGAAAGTACAATGCACTTTGTATTCACTCACCACAGTATAGAAATTACAAGTCAAAACATTATAGATTAAAGTCAAAGTACATTGTTATTAACTAAATCTGTTAAAAACCAAAAATTATAGGCAAATATATCAAATTAATAGTAGTATAATATTGATAATTAAAAATATTGGCGGTAAATGGTAGTTTCAATCATCAACTACCGTGCAATCCAAACAATCTCAAAAAAAATTAATTACGTAAGACACACGTACATACATACGGTTAATCAAAAGTCATTATGCTTTTCTCGTGGATATTTTATCAAACATGTAAACTGCCACATCAAATGCAAGGTTAAAAAGGCAAAAGTAAAAGATTGAAAAAATAATACTAACATTTATGATCAAGATTATGAATTCATGCATTCAAAGATCGCAGTTAAATACAATACTAATGAGGATCAAAAAAATCAAATACAATTAATAAAAATTAAGAACATCATATTAAAGAAGGAACATGGATGACAAACGTGATGCCACAAAGGGTGATGCTGTTCGAGCGTGATGCTGCAACGGGTCTGAAGAAAACAAAATGTACGAACAACAGCACATGATTTATACGTAATTTTCATCAATGATTATGGAAAGGATATCAAATTTCGAATTTTTTGATTCTTTGAAATTGAGCAACGTTATCCCGTAATCTTGTAGATACGTTTCATATATGAAATGTGTCAGTTAAGAACGCGATTTTAATTAGGAATGAACGAAATTTACTTTAAAAAATTATGATGAGGTTTAAATGAGTTGAATATTTTTTTTATAAATGATGTTAACATTAAATCAATTAGTTAATCTTTCAAATTTAGTTAATATTAATTTTATTTTATTTTATTTTAGGATGACATCATCAAAATGATTCAAGGGTTGAAATTAATCAAGAAAACACAATGAATGGTCTTGATTGTTGAAGGTGATGTTATAAGGTTTCTCTTTTAATATATAAAGATACAAATTGGGTATTGCTGATTTTTGTATTGGATATGGTAATACGTATATCCGGATTAAAATTCGGTTAATTTAGATATTATAATATCAAAATTCGGATGATTATCAAAAAGTCAATTTCTTTATTTTGCATATATATATATATATATATATATATATATATATATATATATATATATATATATATACATCTTTAAGGGTATACAAGCTTAGGTACCCAAACCTACCATAATGCGTCGTTTTATTTAATATATTCATTATAATATTCTTAAACTTCGACCCTAACTTGATTTACTTTCAAAATCTTTGAAATTTCACTATTATCTTTCTTTTACATCACATCTTTTTGTCGAACACCTACTAGGTTATATATGTTATAGTTGAAAATAAAAATTATATAAGAGGAAGATAAATATGAAATTTATAAAAATCTTATAAGTAAATCAAGTTAGAAGTTAAATAATAAGAACATTGGACAATTATAATGTATATATGATAGAAAACGACGTAGTATGGTGAGTTTGTGTACCTAAGTTTATATACCCTTAAGGGTATATTCACTTTTCCCATATATATATATATATATATATATATATATATATATATATATATATATATATTATCATTTGAGAATTTTTAGTTTCTCGAGAACCAAATAAGGACCATCATTCAGATCAAAATAATAGAAGGTTGAGATACC